>NC_061523.1:25715000-25720000 GCF_022379125.1 Scophthalmus maximus | reverse complement strand
TCTCCCTCTCTCTCTCTCTCTCTCTCTCTCTCTCTCTCTCTCTCTCTCTGTCTCCCTCCCTCCCTCTCTCTCTCTCTCTCTCTCTCTCTCTCTCTCTCTCTCTCTCTCTCTCTCTCTCTGTCTCTCTCTCTCTGTCTCTCTCTCTCTCTCTCTCTCTCTCTCTCTCTCTGTCTCTCCCTCCCTCCCTCTCTCTCTCTCTCTCCCTCCCTCCCTCTCTCTCTCTCTCTCTCTCTCTCTCTGTCTCTCTCTCCCTCTCTCTCCCTCTCTCTCTCTCTCTCTCTCTCTCTCTCTCTCTCTCTCTCTCTCTCTCTCTCGCCTTTCTGTCCTTTCAACCGGAGGATGAGAGACGGGCCAGAGAGGAACTCCCAGCAAACCGGGAGAGAAATTAAAACCGAATGAGACGGTTATGGCCTGTACAAATGAAACTTCTCACACGCCCCCTGTGGAGTTCACAACAGCCCAGCGTGGAAACATTTGGACTGAATTAACACTGCGCTTCTTTTCACTGTTCTTCTTACAGGAAGTGGAGCTTTTAATGTGAAGCACCGGAGGAAAGGTCAGACGTTAAAAGACTGAAATCACAAGTCAGGGGCTGGATACGGAAAGTCCTGCCGATCGTCTTCTCCCCTCCACTGTTCCTTGACCTCAGTGGGAAAGGTCATGGGGTCAAAGGAGGATTCACAGGACGCAGGAGAAGAGAATCCGACTCCACTTTCACTGAACTACGACACGTTTCCGAAGATGAACTACGAAAAACCTCAGCGGCTCCATCAGCATGTTTCAGTGTTTCACCACCGGGTGACATCACATGTTATGATTCATATGTAACAGTAACTGACATCTGGGTCATATTCTTCTTCTTCTCCTACTTCAGATTGAATCGTTTACGTTCGTTCGCGGCGCGTCACGTTAAATCTCGAATATCGCTGCCGCAATGAATTGTGGGTCGTCTGTATCTCCTTCCCTTTCGCAGAGGAAGCTCCGGCGTGTCCTCTGCTAAAGGACATAGGAAAGGAAGCATCGAAGCTCCTTTCCTAAGCACTTAGAGAGTCCTTTTTGTGGCCGCTGAGGAAATACTTCCGGGTCACTTCAAGATTTAGGAAACTGTAATAGAGCATATTCTCATCGACTACCTTCACGCAAATATAACCAGGAGCGCGGTGACGTGAGGAGGGCGGATTATGTAATAATGGCATTTAATTGTTGCTCTCCGCCTAATCCCTGGACGGGACCACATGGTGAGGGGAGATAGAGACACACACAGAGACACAGAGAGAGAAATGGACTTTATTGATCCTGCGAGGGAAATTGTCATGTTACAGCAGACTGGGGGAAACAATGGAATTAAAAATTAAAACCACAGCTGCAGAATTGCAGACGTGCAGAGACTGATAATGAAGACAAATGTACAATACATATATGTCTATATATAAATATGTATGGTTCGTCTTTAGACACTAATTCATTTGGCACTCATTTCATTCCTGTTCTATTTCGGTTATTATGGGTTTTTCTATTTACAGGACATATGCATGTTTCATTTATCTCAGTTGTGGATGTGATTGGACTCTACGCTACGACGGGGCGAACAAATTGTCAAAATCCCCCAAATCCTTGTTCCGCACGTTGACGCACATGTGTGAGTTTGTGTTTCGGCAGAGTTTATCAAAATCCACCAACACATAGTTTATTTAAAAAATTGTAGCCTCTGAGAAAAAAAACAACGTTCCGCAGAACTCGGAGCTCGGAACTCGGGTTTATCGTTGGGATGATGACGAACGCAGGGTGAGGTACTGTCCCTTTAAGGGAGGCGGATAGTTTTGTGTTACGCTCTGCTGCAGTTGGCTAAAGGTGCGAGGAGTGGTCATCTTCTTGGGACGACTATCTTTGTTTGCGGCCCCCCTGAGATGGCTCCATGAAACAACGGAAGTCCTCGGTACCAAACGTGACATTGGAGGACGGGATGAGATCGTCGTCGCGTTAAAGCCTCGCGGCGGCGAGTCATCACCCGCACGCGCTCACATGATCCCAGTGGAACGGGCCACGTGTTTTCCTTTAAACTCTGGCTCCTCCACCGGCGGACGAGGGGATGTTCATGTATATCCTGGAGGAAGACGGCTGTGTGCGGGGATTAGAAAGGGAACTCTGGTGGAGTTCAGTCCATTAGACCGAGTTTCCTCCGATCAGTCGCGAGTCATTTATCAATCGACCGACCGACCGGAGCAACAGCCAGCAGGTTGTTTCCTCTGATGCGTCTGATTGGTTGTGGCTGTGGTTTGACCACCGGGATCAGTTCCTCTTTCCTGCTGGTCTCAGGCGTCACTCAGCTACAGGGTCGCCAGGTTATTTGAACAACTTCAAATGCTATTTTGTGGATCTTCTATTGTCTTCATATCATTTTTCCATAAGTAGTTATGGAATAAGAGTCTGATGAATCTGTAGCGTCCCGCTGCAGGAACTGGTTTCCAATTCACGAAAAGAAAGTGGTATAAAAAAATGAATATGAATTGACGGACTCCAATTTTGTCTTATTTATGGAGAACGGGCCTGAAACATCTCGAATGATCACTCATCATCTGCACAGCGACGACGTGGGTCCGTCTCTTCTGTCAGAGGGAGCGTGAAAATATGAGTCCTTTGCAGAGACCTTTTGCGACGAAGTCGCAGCCAAGTTGCCAAACGTGCATTTGTTTTTTTAACACAAAGACTCAACTTTTAGCTCAAACTTGGTTAAATGAAATGAACTTCACTTCGTATACTCAGCGTTATTAGGTCCGGGGTGCGGAGCGTTTTGAGGAGTCTGATTATTAATGCAACAGGTGGTCTCCGACCAAGTTCATTATCAGAGCGACAGACGTGGAACCAGCGGCGGCGCTTCTCCGGGTGAATGTTTTCTGTCCGTACGTCACGGAGGCTTTTTTGTGTCAGAAGCTATTCTCCCCCCCCCCCCCTTATTTTGTCCTCTGGGCCAATTCTTGCAGGCAGCGGGGGACGAGGGGAATGAGTCTCCTCACAGCGAGGTGTGGCGCTGAATGGGGAGAGGATGATGAAGGCTGGGGAGAGAACAGAGACAACACTTCACTGTTTGGCAAAAAAAAGAAAGAAAAGGTCCAGAGCATCTGCAGAAAACCTTCGCTCTGTCAGTCGGGAGCACCGGGGTCGCGTTTGTTAACCGACACACACGCGCTCACTGCTTTCCCTGCGTTTGGATTGTTTGTGCAACGCACCTGATTTTTTTTTATAACTTCCACACTCGTAAAAGCGTGGTCCTGAAATGGGTGAATCCACATGATCAAGGAAACAAAGTGAAGCCCTACATCTTCATTTTAAAGTCGTAGCGTCCGTCGCTAACACGTCTCTCACGGTGTCGACGAGAGGACTTTACAAACTGTCGGCGCCATTTTGTTTGTTTCCAATTTACAGAGCCAGGACTCCGCCGAAATATTTGTTTCCGGCGCGCACACACAACCGACAGGTAGCGAGTTACCGTGAGGAAATATTTGCAGATTTTTACAAAAAGGGTTTTAAAATTAAAATCGCATACTGCGCCTTTAAGTGATCTTTTAGTTTTACCTGAAAATCACAGCTTCAGAATCATTTTGATGCTACACAAACTTATAAGCGTCTTTGAGCATTTGGAAAAGCACTATATAAGTATATATTATAACGGAGACGGGCGGCCACATCCTCGCAGCAAGAAGCATCTGGGTTCGAGTCCCGGTTCAACCAGGGCCTTTCTGTGTGGAGTTTGCATGTTCTCCCCGTGTGTGCGTGGGTTCTCTCCGGGTTCTCCGGCTTCCTCCCACAGTTCAAAGACATGCAGAATGGGGTCAGGTTCATTGGAGAACTGAGTCCCCTCGAATGCCTCGTGTTGCTCTTCAGGGGCCGCCGCCTTCTTAGGCTACATTTGGAGACCGGTTGCGTCGCAGCGGCGCGACTCGGGCGACGCATTTCGGAGGCTCCTTCAAACGCGTCCTTCCAGTCCTGAGCTCGAAAGGATCCACCCGTTGGATTCAACATATCACTGCACGCCGGTGACGACCCTTCGACCCCCTCATTCTGTTGCTCGGCGACGGCGGTGAGGGCGGAACACACGTCCTCTGACGTAGACCACACCGTGTCATTGGGCCATGAGACCCCAGTGTACCCCTGCAGGAACACTTGCCTTGTGGCAAAGACCCCACACCAACAACCAGAGTCACAGTTAGCAGCTAGCAGCTAGCAGCTCACATTTTCCTACAGGTGCTGTACGTGAGAACGCATTTTTCCACAACTCCCAGCCCCTTAGTGAAGTCTCCCATGGGAGGACATGTTGTGTTGTGAACCAGTCGGACTCGGACCATCTCGTGCCGTCTCCTAACCCTAACCCCATGTGAACGGCGAACTCAGGCGAATGTCTGGACACTTTCCTAGACTTCGTGGCACTTTTTGGCAGGGTTTGACATTCTCTTACAGTATATATACAGTATATAAACATAGCTTGACGTCTTCCAAAGGTTTGGGCTTTTGTAATTTTGGTTGAACTTTTGAAGCCAAGTGCTGCTTAAAACGGATCTCACCTTTTTCAGTCTGCACTTTGGGAAGATCTTCTTCGAAAAGGTCACCTTTTGTGTGCATGCGTACGGAATGTTCCAGGCATGACAAGATTTCGTATGCAAACCTGAATTTACAGCGTTAAAGACCTAATACTAAATTCAAATAGTCAGTTTTTCCCCCCTTATTTAATGTGATGAGCCTTTTCGTCATTTTCTACACGTACAACGTTTCACCATTTGCCGTATGTATATTAAAGAAATGTTGACAATGACAGAGTGTATTTACATGTGACATAAACACGAGGCTCTCTGGAACAGGAAAAAACACATTAATGAAGGTGTCAGTGCAATCAGAGCACGACGCAGATGGAACGCTGATGCGTCTTTATTGTAATCACGTCTCAGACAAACAGTCAGCGGGGGCTGATTACACGTCCGCACCGCCGCCGTCGTCGGGCTCAGAAT
>NC_061523.1:25685000-25710000 GCF_022379125.1 Scophthalmus maximus | reverse complement strand
GGTTGCGGTTTGCAACTTTACCACCAGACGCCACCAGCAAATTACAAGAATCACACACTGGGGCTTTAAAACCTAGATGAAGCAAAACCACGGCTGTGCATGATCATGAAGGCGTTTTTATTTTTGCAGCACATGTTCGTTTCGTTTGAAGGACTCGAGTGGACGGAGGCTCAGCTGACTCACTCACGCCAGACTGACGGTAACCGACGTTGTCTTTATTTCACTCGGCGCTGAAAGTATAAAGGTGCACAGTAAAGAGAGTCAAAGGAGTGAGTCATATAGATTTACCTCACGTGTCCACGCAACATACTGTCCAACTGTGATTCCAGCCGCTGCTCGAGAAAGACGCTCTACGCTTCGCTGAGCAGACAAAGGGAAGAAGAAGAAGAAGAAGAAGAAAAGGAATCAGCTCAGAACACAGGTCTCTACGAGGCGAGGAGGGGCTGGAGCATATGTCGATACGGGAAGAGCGCGTGCATCACAACACGCCTGCAGTGTATACGGGCCTGCAGACACACACACACACACACACACAAACTTACAAAGCATAAATAAATAACCAGCGTCTGCGTTTTAATCTCGTTAATGTTTGACAAGTGACACACGACGCAGCCTACATGTTCTTCATATGGGGAGTGAGTCAAGGATTCACACACACGCACACACACGCACACACACACACACGCACACACACACACACACACACACACACACACACACACACACAGTAGAATTTATAACAGTGAGTCAGAGACTGCAGATTCTGACTTCTAGAAGAAATGCAGCTAAAATAATAACACAGTGTGTGTGTGTGTGTGTGTGTGTGTGTGTGTGTGTGTGTGTGTGTGTGTTTTCAGAGAACATTTGTGTTTTTGCATCATCAGACCAAAGACGCTTTTTGTCTGGATCAATATTATTATATATATATATTTTCCGTTTTGTTATGTATTTATTTCCTGTTCCGTCTCTTCTTCCATCCTCAGGACTCTGACGTCAGGTTTTTTAATGAGCTCTCTTGTTCTCGTCGTCGTCGTTTGCCCGGATGCTCATTGTGATTATTATTATTATCATCGCGCGTTGAGACGCTGGTTAACAGGAACGAGCGCGCGCGGCCATTCGGAGACGGTCGGAAGAAGAAATGCGAGCTGCAGATGTTTCTAATTTCTGTTTCAAACCAATAGCTTGTTCTTGTTTTTTCTTTCTTCATCTGGATTTATGGGTAAGTTTCTGAATAAATATTTTGTTGTGTGTGTGTGTGTGTGTGTGTGTGTGTGTGTGTGTTTGGAGCTCCACAGCCGTGATGAGAGAATCCGTAACCGACGTTCAGACACGACTCACCTGTCGCTGAGTTCGTACTGAACAGGAAGAGAACAGCTGTGAGGCGATGAACAGAGAAACTGAACCTGGTGTGTGTGTACATATATATATATGTATATATATATATATATATATATATATATATATATATCTATATATATGTGTGTGTATATATGTGTATATATATATATGTGTATATGTATATAAATATATATATATATACATACAATGAGTTAAAGATGATTAATGCATCTATTACCGAGTAAACTATTATTTCCCTGTATGGAAACACGAGTGACCATGAACATGTACTGAACATGTACCTACAGACGAAGGACTGAACGTATGAATTTCCTGACACTTCATCACACATTAGCTCCGATTCGGTGCTTGTGATTTGAAACCGTCCACAGAAACCAGCTGTACGTCGACTGTGGACGAGTTGTCAGATTTGCTTACGAATTTTTCCTTAATCTTCATCGGCAGCCATGATAAGAGCTGTGTTTGTAAGTGTTTGTCTAAAGGAGCTTCAGTGCTTCGTTTCCTATCTCCTTTAGCGTTGGGTACACTGGAGCTTCCTATGTGAAAGGAAAGGAGCTCTAGACGACCCACAATTCATTGCGGCACCGATATTTGACGTGACGCGTCGTGCACGAACAAAAAACCATTCAATCTGAAGTAGAAGTAGAAGAAGAAGAAGAAGATGAATATGATCCTTATGTAAGTTACTGTTACATATGAATCATAACATGTGATGTCACACGGTGGTAAAACACTGAAACATGAGGTTTTTGGAGTTTATCTTCAGAAATGTGTCGTTTCACCACGACAGACGCGTCGACAACATCCACCGTCACATGACGACGTGGTTTAGTGAAAGTGGAGTCGGATTCTCTTCTCCTGCGTCCTGTGAATCCTCCTTGACACCTTTCCTTTGACCTCATGACCTTTCCCACTGAGGTGAAGGAACAGTGGAGAGGAAGAGACGAGAGGAAGGACGACCTGGATCTGCCCTCTGTCTGAATGTGGTAACAAAACCACCAACGTCCACCGTTTCCTAACACAGCGCCTCTACTGGTGATAGGAGGTAACGCCACGGAATAAGTTTCCCGCCTCCAGGGGCTGTGCACACTTGGTTGACGAGCTCGTAAAGGTAGGGGTGATGGTTAGGGAGACCCGGCGTGATTACTCTACAGACTATGAGCCAATCCATGTGAATGCAAAAACTGGTCGGACCCACCGCTGTCCAACCGCTGACCTCTGGCGGTCGTGTACATTAAAAAGTGACCGCGCGAGTCCAAAGCGCGCCGTTTCCTTCGCGACACGGGTATTTCGTCTCAAATGATAAGAGTGCACGGAACGATACGGTGAGAGGCCCAAATACAATGACCATTTCTTGGGCGGGGAGCGCCGGCCACTCGGAGACGGACGAATGGGTTTTGTTCTCACGTGACTTTGGAAAATGTATTTGTGCCGATCGATCCTCATAAATTCCTCCAGGTATGGCAACGCTTACGAGGTAGAATTTCCTTGGGGAAAAAAAATCTTAATAATGCTCCGGTAAAGGTCAGGTTTTCTGACATTTCTTTTTTTTATTTCTTTTTTTAAAACCTGGTTCCTGTGTAATTTTTCCACCGGTGAGGGAGACCCCCCCCCCCCCAGGAGAGTGAAACTCCGTGTCACTGTGACAGTGGAAGTAAAAAAACCTGCAGTGTAGCCACGTGACTCCATAGAAGTTGTTATACAGTAATTTGGTTGCAATGGCCCTTTAAACATGACGACTGTCGCTGCTCCCCCCCTCCTCCCCTCCCTCCTCTCCCCCCTCCTCCTCCCCCTCTTCCTCCTCCTCCTCCTCCTCTCCCTCCTCCTCCTCCTCCTCCTCTTCCTCCTCCTCCTCCTCTCTTCCTCCTCCTCCTCCTCATCTCCTCCTCCTCCTCCTCCTCCTCTTCCTCCTCCTCCTCCTCCTCTCCCCCTCCTCCTCCCCCCTCCTCCTCTCCCCGTCGTCGTCCCTAAAAAGCCACAACACCAGCTGACGTGTTTAATATTCTCCATCAGATATTTTCTTTTGCATGGAATCAGATATTTGCCCCGTTAATATTCTCCAGCTTTTCATTATGCACCAAAAAAAACACCAAAAAACAGGAAGAAAGAAAGAAAAAGGAAAGAAAACATTTTATACTTTGACCAAGAAAATGACGCCCGGGAGGCGTTTTTTTTAACTACGGGGGCCGACGCCACACAGAGGGGGCCACGGCTGAGGAAGAGCCACAGTGACCCCTAGAGGACGGGGAGGGAAGGACCGCGGGGGGGGGGGGGGGGGGTATCAGTGGGAGAGAAATATGGAGGAAGACGATAGAAACGAGTGAAAGAAAACAGAAAGACAAAAGGAAGGAAAGAGGAAACAGACGAGGAGACACTGAACTCAATTAGGGGGATTTTAATTTTTCCTCTGTTCCGCTGCTGAACTTTGAAAAAAAAAATATTAGCATGTACAGGAATGGTTCTCGAATGTTTTCTCACCTTCACAGGAAAAAAGTTCATGCCACACACACACACACACACACACACACACACACACACACACACACACACACACACACCTGGAAACCACTTTAACTTTAATCAGACAATCATTCAAATTCAGACAAATGTTTGGCGAAAATACATCACATTGTCTTTGGTTTTGATCCGACGATGGTTGATGATCAACACCTGTGTGTTTTTTTGTTGTTGTTTTCTTCCGGTACTTTTTGTAATTTCTCCGTCTCGTTTTCTTCGTCGCTGATGTTAAATCTCACCGTTCGTTCGCCGATCGCTTGGCCGCTTCGACTCGGGAGCCACGATGTCACTGGATCGTCGCCGGCCGGATAAAGAGATGAGAGATTAATGTAACACACGCAGATAAATTGGCAGAGTTATTAAAATCACATCACGCTAAACTTGAAATATGCAGAGACCTGAGGGTACAGCCTCAAGTGTGGATAATATTTAACATTATAAAACCTCTGTTTCATTTGGATGAATGAACAACAACAATAAAAAAAAATAGGATCAAAAATAGTCATTGAACCAAACCAACGAACAGAGAATAATAATAAGAGTAATACTGAAAAATAATGTCAAATGATATTAAAAGACACTAAATGATGTAATCAAATAAGATGAATAAAGTCTGAACAGATCACGTTGATATTGTTTGGGGGAAAATTCACGCTGCAACACATCGATCCTCTCGCTTTCACCCGTTTCCTCGGAGGCACTTTTAACCGTCACTACCTCTTCTCACTCTGCTCACGGATCGATTTCCAGAGACCGAACTCGGAATCTCCATCTCCAATCTGTGAATAATCAGGACAATCCAATCACAATACACTGCAGGAACCCGAGGCTGTAAATAACAGTTGCTAACATATTATTAATATTATGAGGATTCTTCCTTTTTTTTTCCTTTAACAAAGGGCTGAGAGGAGCCGCAGCCTCATTATGCAGGTCACTTTTATAAAAAGACGATTACACAAGCGCAATTACGTAATCAGCAAATCAAACTTCTGAGCAGAAGATAATGAGACAAAGGGTGAAGCATGTAGGCAGGAGGGGAGAACTGGGAGTGTGTGTGTGTGTGTGTGTGTGTGTGTGTGTGTTGAGTCATTTCACCTAAAAGCTTCACTTCTAAAACTTTGTTTTAAAGGAAATTTCAGACAAAATTCTAAAAATATTACAAAAATACCTCCCGTCAGACATTGTGAGGACCGTGAAGATGAATTGCTGCGACTTGTTTCCACCGTTCTCCTCCGTCTCTCCTGGTGTTTATCAAGACGTGAAGTCACCGCCGACGTCCAAACGATTCGAAGCATTCTGAAGTTCGTCCTCCTGGAATCCCAGGAAAGTCCACCGGAGGAAGTGAAACACGTTTTTTCACTCGAGAGGAGTCGAGAGAATGTAAAAAAAAAAGAAAAGCTAAAGGTTGAAAAAGTTAGAAAGTTGGAAAGAAATGTGGACTCACTTTCAGTGCCGGGCCTTGAAGACGGCGAGAGACGACGGCGTCCGACTCGCCAATGTAGGCGGCGGCGTGTGTCTGTCCTTGGTGCATGGAAACGGAGACTCTGCCGTCGCCTCTTTCCTCGTCTGCAGGTTCTCTGAAAAAAACGTTGGAAACTGCTGTTTGCGCGACGCAGGTTTGGTAAAAATGGCCGCAGGTTCCCTTCTGTTCTCATTTCCACGTGTCGTGAGTGGAGGAGCCATCGCCTCTCCTATTGGCCGATTTTTCATTTCCTCGTCAGCGCGTCTCGACGTGTCCCTGAAAGTCTCCTTTAGACACTTCCAGTGTCTCGTGGGTCGGGGCAGTTCCTCGGGTGGCGCTCGACGGAAATGTGGTATTTCCCGGCTCCGTGTGTAAGAACGTGGCCTGACCTGAGTTCGGACCTCGACCTGACATCCACTGGAGCGGAGCAGACGTTGAGTCGGACGTAAACCTGAAGCTCATCGAATGCCTGCGGCCCGGCTCCACCATCTGTGGGGAAAGTCCCACGGCGGGAGAGCGAAGGCCGTCCGAAAACTTGTGGCCCCTCGGGAAATATTAGAAAAGGGGGCAAGTTCCGACGCTCACGTAGAATCGGAGACCCGTCAGTCGTCGCTCCGCCTGACACGTCCCACCTGTTCGCCCTCCGACGGGGGGAGGGGGAGCAGGTGTCTGGACATATTGGCGAGGCAGTTAATTACCCCCCCCAACACAGCAGCAACCGCACAGGCACCATATTTCCGCCATATCGTCATGACAACACATCAAATTGACGCGGCGGGGCCCAGGAATGTGGACTCGGGCCTGTGGTGGTGAATTTTCATGATGATTATGAATCGGGGGGGGGGGGGGGGGGTAATTACAGCGCTGCACTCCTCGCCAAAACCTACTCCACCTGTGTGTGTGTG
Source organism: Scophthalmus maximus (assembly GCF_022379125.1). Taxonomy (NCBI): domain Eukaryota; kingdom Metazoa; phylum Chordata; class Actinopteri; order Pleuronectiformes; family Scophthalmidae; genus Scophthalmus; species Scophthalmus maximus. The sequence continues at coordinate 25,703,757 of NC_061523.1, read as the reverse complement.
TGTGTGTGTGGAGGCGGGGGCACCCAGAGCTCTGTGGCGAGCGCCACGCGATCCCATTCCAGATGAAATGGGATCGCAACACAATTATCTGAAGTCCAATTCTTTGAGGCCTATTGTGTCTGTAAACTGAGCCCGAGCAGAGGATTAATGTGTCTGTGGGGTTTAGAGAGGAGGGAAGTGGGGATGAGGGATGGAGGGATGGAGGAGGAGGGGGGGGGGGGCAGGCGGTGGAAAGCTGTTGCTTCATCTCTCTGGTGAATAGACTCTAAGCTCTCACCATCAGCGAGGTGAAGAGAGGTAACGGAGACGGAGGAAAGAGAATCAGATGTGGAGGCAGCGAGAGCGAAGGAGGAGAGAGAGAGCGAGAGAAGAGACAGAAGAGGAGGGAAAAAAGACAAGAGAACAAAAAAAAACAGGCCATTTATAAACATAATGAATGTAATAGACATAACAAGAACACCGCCCACCAGAGAGAGAGAGGTATAATCACTGCCGTCGCCACAGCAACAGATTGCTAAAAAGCTCCGTTGCACTCATCCCGTGTCGTTTACCGTCCGATGATGAAACGACGAGTAAGAGCACGGATCTCCGGCCGGGAGTTGACGTGTCTCGGCTGCCGCCGTCGTAGGGAGAGCAAAGGATGGCAAGCGAAAGATGGCGAGTGAAAGATGGCGACGATGGCGAGCGAACGATGGCGAGCGAAAGATGGCGAGCGAACGATGGCGAGCGAACGATGGCGAGTGAAAGATGGCGACGATGGCGAGCAAACGATGGCGAGCAAACGATGGCGAGCAAACGATGGCGAGCGAACGATGGTGAGCGAACGATGGCGACCGAAAGATGGTGACGATGGCGACCGAAGATGGTAACGATGGCGAGCGATGATGGTGGTGATGGCGAGCGATGATGGCGAGCGAAAGATGGTGGGCAAACGATGGCGAGTGACAGATGGCGAGCGAACGATGGCGAGTGAAAGATGGCGACGATGGCGAGCGAACGATGGCGAGCGAACAATGGTGAGCGAACGATGGCGACCGAAAGATGGTGACGATGGCGACCGAAGATGGTGACGATGGCGAGGGATGATGGTGGTGATGGCGAGCGATGATGGTGGTGATGGCGAGCGATGATGGCGAGCGAAAGATGGTGAGCAAACGATGGCGAGTGACAGATGGCGAGCGAACGATGGCAGGCGAACGATGGCGAGCGAACGATGACACCTTGAAGATGATAAGCGAACGATGACAGGCAAGCGATGGCGAGCAAACGATGACGGTGGAATGACGGCGAGTTACAAGGGCGAGCAAATGATGACCAGCGAACGATGGCGAGCGAATGTTATTTCACGGAGTTTCTGAGGAGCGCCTGAACGCATCATCCTCTGAACGTCTCTGTTCGCAGGAAGTGAAACAGTTTTCAACTCAAATTAGATTTTTTTTGACAAAAACCAGACTCCAAATATTAACGTTTCACTTGTGATGCAGATTCTTCTCAGGCGCCGCCCCCCCACCCCCCCCCCACCTCCTCCTCTTCCTCCACCAATAAAACCCCTACAACACAGAGCCTCTCCGTCCATGTGAGGCCTCCGGCTGTTGTACCTCTGCAGGTTTGATGGGTTTCTGTTCTTTATATATTTTCTATTTTACACCGCTGCAGAACAACAATAACAAAATGCCTCTCCGCCGAATCAATCCCACAATGCACCTGCTGTAAGTCCGACCTCAGCACATTCGCACAGCCCGGAGGGGGGGGGGGGGGGCAACATGTTGTCCCTGTACGATCAGTCTTCAGCTGAGGGGGAAACTCCCTCCAGGAAAATAAACACATGGAATAAAACTCAGAAATGATCAAAACAACATTTTTACTCAGGATCTTCGTATCAGAATATGAATATTTGTTACCATATAACTAAAGTAAACCGAACCTTGGACTTAATGGTCACATTCATTCGCTTCATGCTTTTAAAAAAACCTTTATTGCTCACGAGTGAATCATCAGACAATCTCCTCGGGCGATGTCTCACTCCGGACCAAAGAGTTGGACCAACACTTTTCCTCCAGATTCATAAATCCCTTCGCTCCTCCTTCTTTCATTTCTATTTCTGGCTTATGAAGTTTGAGAGGTTTTTTGTTTGTTTTTTAAACAGAAACGACCGCGTGATCGATCTGAGAGGATTCCCCGCTCACGTGCGCCCGGCGAGGATTCAAGAATTTAAAAAATATGACATGAAAAAATTGCTGACAACTATTTTTCTTTTGGTGCGACAGAACTTTTTTAACGAGCGACGTGTCCGTCAGAGCCGAGGCTCCACTGTAAACGCTTACTTTGAACAACCGCCGCAAGAGGAGAATCAACAGTGTGTCACTCTTCCCGGAAGAACTCGGGAAATTAGTGTAAGAGAGCTTTGCACTGTTATTATTATTATTATTATTTAAAACTAAACTTCATCTCTTCCGTCTCTCAGAGTCTCTCATCACATGGAGACATCCCTCTGCATCTGAACGGCACAAAGTTGTCGTCTCCAACCGGGAGGGAGTCACTTGACGAACGCTCTTCCGGAGCTTTCGACCCACGCGACCACAGTCTTCCTCGGCAGCTGGCGAGGAAAAACTACATTTCCGACCCGTCATCCACTCTGTCACTTCCTGTCACCTGATCTCCTCCGACCGGCTCCGTACCGACTCCGTCCTGACGGACTCCCGCCTGCGTCTGCCTGCGTGTTACCCGCTGACGTCTCTCGTCTCGTCGGATTCCGCTCCCGCCGACCGGCTGCCGCTCGTCGCTTTGAACTCCCCCCAATTAAAAACTCATCTCTGTACTTCACCTGCTCCGTTCCCGCTCCCGTTTCCCCCGAGCATCGCCTCGGAGTTCAAACGCTTGTTTACCAGCCCCGGCAGGTTTTCTAGTTTCGTGTATTCCACTCCACTTTCACCCGTGTGGATTTCAAGAAGCATATGTGGCCACTCGACTTGGACTGCGAGCCGCAGGTGTTCTGATGGCGGTCGTGGCGTCTGCAATGACACTCGGGCGAATTCAATCAACCCGAGCGACGCGCACTCAAGGACATCGGTAGACATCAGTCCTTCCATGGAGATCTATGAATAATAACTAACAAACAAGCGTTAGAGGAAGTGAGTCAAAAGGTTTTGCCAACGTTTCCACCAAATTCCATTGAATTCATGTTTAGCTGACGAACCAAGGAATCAGTTTTTTTCACAAACGCTGCGACTGGAGCAGACATCCCTGGTAATGTTGGGATTGGCTCCCATTAAAGGTTTTAACTTTTGAATGAACAGTAATGGGCTTTTGATTAACTTCCTGTTTGGGCTTTATATGAATTTGCAGTCATTGGACTTTGGCCTTGTTCTTTTCTTGTGTTTGAACTCTGGATTTGTGTTTCAGTCGTTTTGGATTTTGACCTTCTGAGTTCCTGGTTTGTTTTTTTTTACTTTGAAACGTCGTTCCTTGTTCTGCTTCCCGTCTTTGTCTGAGTTCCAGGCATCTTGTGATTGTCAGCCCCGCCCACCTGTGTTTAAATGATCTCGGCCTCTCTTATGTAATTAGTTTCTGTGCGCTCCAGTTGTGTATTTTATCAGTTCGCCTCTTTAGTTCCTGCTTTGCTCCCGTCAGTCTTGTATTCCTAACGGGAACATCCTCCTGTTCTGCCGGACGTCGGGAGGATCTCAATGCTAACTGGCTTTGCGGCAACGTGTCATGCGGAATATTCGCTCCGGTGTCGCCCGGTTGTCAATGTCTTTGCATTGACTTAGAATGCGCGGAATTGTCGCCTTGCGTAGACTAGATGTTAACCTCGTTTTATTAAAGTCACCGTTCGTTCCGTTCACCACAAACCCCGACAGATAAATTACACAAATCTCTCAATATTCAACCCAAACTCTGCACTGATCCGTATGAACTTCACATCCGGAGCATCTGTCGAACACCAATGAGCTGCAGATGATCAGATTCACAGCAGACGCTTGCTTGTTACAGCAATCCCCCCCCCAACCAAACTGTTTTTCTTCTGCAGTTTTGATTCGTTTACCGACCGCTCTGCTCGCAGTCTCGTTTTTAGGATTTGGTGTTTTGCTGATATGCATACAGGCGCCTCATCATGTTGTCTTAATCTGTCGGCGCGAGCTTTTGGCTCCACCGCGTCGGTTTTAATTGGCAGTTTGCTCCCTGGCTGCAGATGGAGAGCGAAGCGTCGGGGGGCTGAATGTTTGTTGACATCGTTAAAGACACATGAAAAGATTAAAAAGCTGGATAAAAAGAGCAGAGAATCAGAGACCAAAGATCACTCTCATCACTCGACTATCAAACATCTCGACTACAAATCCTGAGCTTTAGCACTGGAATCTTACGCTCAGAAGAGATCGCCAAGCTGGAGAGACACAAACAAACATACAAACAAAGGGAGCCTCCATATTCACACTGTGAATCAGGGAAACAGCAGAAAGAGACGAGTGAAAGAAAGAAAGACATTTTTTCTATCGGGCTAATACTGACAGCGACGTAAGTAGCGGTAGCCGGAATAGACCAGGACGGCCAAACCAAAATGAGACGATCCCGGATTTCCCTTTTGCCGTCGCCAGCAAGTTCCGCAATAACCGATGTCACCTAGCTACGGAGCTGCAGTTGCCCAGGGTCGAAGGTCCGTCTTCGACGCGCAATGAATCCTGGGATCGTTTGAGCCGGGAAGGATCCTCGGGGATCGAAGGAGGGTTAGGGAGAGCACATCTCCCTACTGCAGGTTTTCCATGTATGCACATGGAAGGGAAGGGAGTTCCCAGAACAGAGACCATACCGCCCGGACTGACCTGCAACTTAGTGTCTTGTGCCGTTGACCTCTTTGATCGCTCTCCTTCCGGTCAGTAGCTTGGAGGGTAGCGTCCGAGGTACACTTAGAAAGTCGGGGCGTAGAGAACTTGTGGTGTGGGGGAAGCAGAAGGTCCACGACGTGCGGAGGTGGGGACGATGTAAACACCAACCAAGATGTCAGAGCTCCCCGGACTTGTCGTAGCATGGACGTAACCCAGAGTCGGTAGCGGTGGCGAAGGAATCTGGAGAATCTTCCTCTGACTCCCCGCTGAGGACGCTAACTCCTCCCCCGTAGTCTCCAGCTCTCTTCCCTTGTCACTATCCTCCTGTGAGGAAGTCATTTGTAGGGGGAGAGTCCGATGTGCAGGTCACCATGCCGTCCGCGACTGTGGAGTATGGCACAACAAATTTGAGTAAGAAAAAGAGTCGCTTCGGACTGTATGTTCACACAATCATATACTGTAAATGTTCCTGATGTTAGCGGGGCGTTTTCCACCAACACACACAAAGGTTTCATTTAAAACCAGAGGGTCTAATTAACTAAGGATCAACAGTAGATGACGATCAGGAATTTCTTGCTTTTCCAATTCTTGGGGGAACTCAACAAACTCTTTGTGGACGTTTGGGAGAATGTGAATCTAGTAATTCTTCAATTAGTGGCTTTAATGAGGGGGGGGGGGGGGGATTCAATCGAGTGAAGAATTTGGCAGCTGTTGGGGGAAACTCGGTGGCGGTAGACCACAGGAGTCCCTGACAGCTTCAGGTGTTTGGGGGGTAAAAGCTTGAAAAGAGACTTAAAACATGAAGGAAAATAAAAATAATAAGAGGAAACTACCTTTTGTCTTTGTGCCTTTGTCACAGCTCTCTTTTTTTTAAATGACAAAATTCTGGAAGCTGCTGTTTTCTGTTTTTGAACAAAGCGGCTCGAGACCATTTTACCTCTTCACACATAGTTGTGTTTCCTTTTATTGCAGACTTAACTTTTCAAGGGGGGGGGGGGGGGGGGGGGTGACAAAGGACGGCTGCTTTTCAAATAAAGAAAAAATAAAGAAAAAGAAAAGAGGACGAGGAAAAAGGGAAAAAATAGCCCAGCGCGGTGTGATGAGCGATAGGGCGGCGGCTAACTGTGTCCTGGGAGATAAAGACGTGAAGTGGAATCTCCCTCTTGGTTATCGGCTTCCTTCTGAGACGTCAGGCCTGGCGTTTCCTTCTCCACCAAAAAAGAAAAAATAAGAGAGAGAGAGAGAGAGAGAGAGAGAGAGAGCTTGTTAAAAGGAAATAAAAAAAGTTGTGAGGAGGCACAAAAGACGCTTATCCACCTTCAGTGAGCTCACAAAAGGAAAAAAAAAATCTCAGCTCCGGCTAATTACTACCGAGGTGATGAAAGCGACCGAGGGAGACAGAGAAGAAAGAAAAACCCATTCCTTTTTCTCACCTGAAAGGACCGGGAGGGGTCAACACCTTCCTCCCCCCCGAAACGCAATCCTGTGGGGGGGACGGGGGGACAGGGAGGACGAGGACGGGGGGGGGGGGGGGGGGGACGGGGGGGTTGATTTGATGGACGTGGTGGAGGTGATTAGCCGACGCTCGTCGTCGCCACGGAGCGAAAAACTAAAAGTCTCCGGATCAAATGAAAGCAAAGTGGCCTGGGAGCTTTCTTCTGTCTGCCCACTGTCACTTGTTCATTGGAGCGATTTAACCTTGTGAGGATTTTTCTTTTTCTTTTCAACTCGAAGATGTTTGAGACAAATGAAGACGGAGCGGGAGCAGATCCAGGCAGGTCTCCCATCTTCTATAATCCTGGCGTCTGGGATCCCGTCCAACATTCTGATGTCTTTATGTCTGGGCGTGAATCTGCAGCTTGTGTTGAACAGAAGGTTTCATTTGTGTGTGTGTGTGTGTGTGTGTGTGTGTGTGTGTGTGTGTGTGTTCACCTCAGACAAACCTGAAAACCTTCAGAATCACAATTCATGAATTTTCTCTTATACACACGTCTCGGCCGAGTTGATTAACATAAATTGATTGACGTTGTTTTATGATCATGGCTCAGTTATTATTAGTTTTGGTGCTTTGACATTACAGCGTGAATTCTATTTGCACTGTACGACGGACTGAGGAAGCAATTTGAGGACGTCATTGTCGGAAAAGATCATTTCACTGAACATTTTCTTGATTGATCAGAAAAAAAGAGTCTTTAGAGATTAATCAATAATAAATAGTGAATTCAGCTCTTCACGGGAAAATAATAATATTTTTTTCTTTTTTTTACCACAGTTGTGGTAATAATCACAAACATAAAAAATTCATTAACATTGAGACAAAAATAACCATGACATCACTTCAACGTGCCATGTGACGTTTGTCTGTTTAATCAGTTTCTCACTCACAACGTCGTCGTCTGTTTCCCGGAGGCGTTTTCAACATTTAGAAATCTTTATCATCATTTACATCCTTCGCTCTCGACGGCGCATCGCTCCGTTTCTTGGCGCCGCGCCTTCGCCAACCGCCGCCGACTGCAGATCAGAGACGAAGTGAAAGGCATTTGGCAGCGACGTGCTCACAAAGTGTGTGTGTGTGTGTGTGTGTGTGTGTGTGTGTGTGTGTGTTCTCGTACATGTGAGACCTCGAGTGTTGAAACTGTTCAAATGAAGCATCGAGCGCAGAGGTTCGCATCGCTGCGGCGCCACACGGAACCTGCGGAGGAAACAACGTGCACAGACTTTCTACCTGCACCACGGGCCGCACAGCGGGACGCGTATGTATTTACTGTGATGAACGGAAAGGGAAAGTCTCAGTCAGGGAGTTCTCTAGCTTTCCTGTTTCGGGGGTTGTTTGTGGGGTCAAGGGGGAGGTAGGAAGTTGTCCTGGAGATGGACGACGTCTTAAACTGAATTATAGTCGTTGACGCGCGAAAACACGAACTAGGGCACAAAAGAACGAGTGATACGTGAAGCCATCTAAAGACACAAAGGACAAACACAAAACGCACATTCTTTCCGTCTAATTAGCGACCACGACTCCGGATTACGACACGTTGGACTGTCCAAGGAACATTGTGGGTCTGTAGCAAGACGTCGTTTGGGTGTGGGGCTTTATGAAAGTCCAGATGGCGATGTGGAGTTTCTCTTTATGGACGAACATGTCACACATTGGTCCGTCGCTCACAGAGACACCTTGAACCTTCCTACACTCAACCTTGGCTCCTAGATCTACAGCAGAAGAGAAGAGGGAGCTGCGTCTTATAGAACGTGGTGAGTCATCTTCTGACTTGACCCTGTAGAGGTCAGAGAGGCCTAATATCTTAAACATGAAAAAACTCCGGCACAGTTTCGCCTCGCTAGCAGATGCAGCTCTGCATTTTCCAGTCGTCGGTAAGTACAGCCAGTCAAAGTACAACGCGCCATTTGCTTCTGAAGGACGGATTCTTACAACCAACAGCTTGGTTGATCATTTTACCCTTGAGGTCTTGGCTCATCCGTGGGTTGTTCCCAGCTCGAGAGGACGACGCCATCATCCCCGTATGGCAACGAATAATCTGTTAACCCTGTCAGAGCGACGGGAGCAGGCCCGGGAACGCTAGCGGCCCCGAGTCGGAGCGTGTCAACAGCGAGCATGCAGAGGCAAAAAGTAACAGATGCACATTCATACATTTGAAACAATCCTCTGTGTCTTTGTCGCTATTAGCGGGCGATGGTCATCGCTGACGGAACAGTGAGTGGGAACAGAGACGGCGTGGAGGGTAAATACACAGGAACCTTCAGTCTCTCCGCCGTCCTCTCTTTTTTTCGAGAGCGGGCGGCCAATGTCAGCGCTCGACCGATAAATTACCTGTGAGCGCGGCGACGGCGATTTTCTCTCCGCGCAGAGATCAGGGGGGTCGCTCAAACTACCTGTTAGCCCCAAAGTCACCAGTGCACACCAGTGGATTTTCTGTTCCAGTTTTTTTTTTCTTTTCCTCTTCTCTTTATTGAGGAGCGACGCTGGAGCCCCGCTCTGTTTACCTCCATCTCTGTTAGTGAGGGCTGGGATTAGAGGAGAGGGAGGCGGGGGAGCTGGTGGGATTGGGGTTAGGACATGGAAAGGAAAAGTGGGATGGGGGTTCAGGTTAGGCCAGGGATGAGGAAAGAAGTAGTGGGATTGGGGTTAAGGTTAGGATAAGGTTGAGGAAATGAGTATTTGGATGGGGGTTAAGGTTAGGGTAGGGATGAGGAAAGGAGTAGTGGGATGGGGGTTAAAGTTAGGGTAGGGATGAGGAAAGGAGTAGAGGGATGGGTTAAGGTTAGGGTAGGGATGAGGAAAGGAGAAGGGGGTGGGGGTTAAGGTTAGGATAAGGTTGAGGAAATTAGTATTTGGATGGGGGTTAAGGTTAGGGTAGGGATGAGGAAAGGAGTAGAAGGATGGGGGCTAAAGTTAGGGTAGGGATGAGGAAAAGAGAAGGGGGATGGGGTTAAGGTTAGGGTAGGGATGAGGAAAGGAGAAGGGGGATGGGGTTAAGGTTAGGGTAGGGATGAGGAAAGGAGTAGTGGGATGGGGGTTTCGGATAGGGTAGGGATGAGGAAAACAGGAAGGGTAGAGGAACGGGTCAAGGCTGAGGGAGTATGGGTGGGAAAGACTGGCCTCGAGCTGCCCGGCCCGAAGCCCACGCAGATCCTTCCCCGGCTTCCCTCTCTTGGGTTGAAAAAAGGTTTTAAAGTTTTGGTTTTCGATGCAGCTCTGTCCACCAGTGAGTGAGCATGTCGTCTGCACTGGTCCGAGGGAAGAAACGTGGCTGGTTATGAACCTGTTTAGGCCGTGACACGGGGACTTTTTCAAACAAGATGGCTGCTGCTGATGAACAAGCATTTGACTAGATTTTCAAATTTCTCCCACGAAAACGTCCACACTGGTTCACAGACGTTGTGGAACCGTCATCACAGACGTCTCCTTTCTGCTCTCGTCTGTCGACATGTGCGCGTCGCGCTCGCTGCTCTCACTGGTTCTAGGTCTGTCCAATTGCGTCCGGAGGCATTTTGGTCTGCGTCCGTTGGAATCGAAAAAAAAATGAACCGAGAGGAGAGACTGATACGCATTTGCCTATTAAGTCTGGCCACACCAGGTAGGGCCACCGCCATGAAGGGTGTCGTTGGTGTGCAGCAACGTTCGGGTCGGTGGTACGGAGTCAAAAGGTTTCCCAGCAGATCGTTGCCACGGCGTCACACTGTCTCCGCCGCCATCTCTTCCCCACGTGACGTAAAAGAAAAACGTGAATCACCGGACGAGGCTTCCCTCTCCCATTGGTCCGTGACGAGGTCGATCTGGCGCTGAGGTCGGCAGCATTGCGCCTCGCCGGGCGGTTTATCATCGTTTGATTCCCCCACCACCTGTCTGTTGACACGGCTGTTTGACTTTCGGCTGAATGAAACATCAGACAACAAACGCTGAGATGCGCTCAGTTTGCCCTTTGTTCGTGAGCGCTGATGTGTGCGTGTGTGTGTTTGAATACATTTGCTGCTTTGCTTTGCTGATTTTTTTTTGCCACAGACGCAGCATTTCTTTTTTAAGAGCACGCTGCCTCGTCCTTTTTTACAGCGCTCGGCCGTGGTCATCATTCTTATCGGTTCACATTGAATTCAGCAGATTATTTAGTCAGCTGTGATAAAGTGTTGTGTTGTGCGGCGTCCTGAAGGGCAGGACTTTCAACTTTTCAGGGGGGTTGTGAGACGAACTACCCCCCCCCCCCCACGCAGCCCCCCCCCAAAAAATCACTGCAATCCAGAGCTCGACGTGAAAGTCGGCGGATCGCTAGAAAACATCGCCTGGGAAAAAAACAAAACCTGAACGTCTGTGGGCATTTTCATGGGCTGAGGTCTGAACGAGCGACGGCGGCTCGTCCTGCTTCGCTTCGTGTGCTCTGGTATGTACCCCATCCACCTCACACACACACACACACACACACACACACACCTGCCTGCAGCCACACAACCAAAGGTCAGAGTCGACAACATGCACTTCAGCGCCCTTCAAATCCACACAGAGGCTGTTTTCTTCTGCCGTAATGTTCCGGGAAGCCGCTGCAGGTGATGTCACGTGACTCGGCAACAGCAGCAACATTCAACACTTCACCACTTCAACACTCACACACTCACACTCACACACACTCACACACACCTACTGAAGCTCCCATTTTGTCATGTTCATCGACGGTGCCAGATGAAGTGTGATGTCCGCTGAGAGCGAAAATCCTGGGACGGCCAATCAGCACGTCGGCTCCTAATTTAATTAATAACTCCTCAGTCTAATTAGCGCAACCAACGGGCTGGGAGGGAAAAGAAACAGCTGCAGTCACCTGAGCTCCGCCGCTCCTTCACAATCCCCGGCACGACGAAGACGACAAATTGAGTCTCCGAGGGCCGAGTGTGTGTGTGTGTGTGTGTGTGTGTGTGTGTGTGTGTGTGTGTGTGTGTGTTTGCAGGGTGTTGAGGTGCTGATCAACTGCAAATCCTCCGGGTGTAACGAGCGTCGTGCGGGGAAGAGCAGGAGAGCCACGTCATCTGCTCGCGGCGAGAACGTTCTCTGGTGAAGATGGAGTGGGAAAAAATAATCTGAATTCACCGTTGGGATTTTATTAACAAGTTGTGAGCGGCGACAAGCCGCCCGCCGTCTGCTTGTGTGAGTAATTAAAAGTGATGGAGTCGGCCCCCCCTCACATATACGGAGGCGATAACATCACCGGGGGTGTGGAGACCACGACGTCTCTGCAGCTGGGTCTGAGGTCAAGGGTCACGGTTGATGAAGTCACTTCTCGTCACGAACACCTGCAGATGTTCGACTTCCCTTCGCGTGTCCTGTCCGTATCAAAGACGGAGAGAAGACGTGCTGCGATTTTTTTAAAAAAACACGCTGACTGACTTCTCTCCTTCATCCGATGCGTCGGCAGCGTTTTGCATAAACGAGGCAACATGTTTTCCGCCGAGAGTGTAACAGCATCGTGAACAGAATCTGACCTGGCACGGGGCCTCCCAGATTGAGAAGACAATCCTCCGAAACGACAACGACAAAGAGGAGGTTCAGACTTTCTTTCTTTTTTGGTCGAAAAGCTTCCACTGAGCTTTTTGTTCCGTTCTCCAGCGGGAGGCCTCCGATGAACAAACAGATGAATCAGAGCGGGAGACGGTGAAGGGCCCGCCACTCGCTCCCTCGCTCCCTCGCTCCCTCGCTCCCTCGCTCGCCTCTTCGTCCTCCTCCTCCTCCTCCTCCTCCTCTTCCTCCTCCTCCTCCTCTTCTTCCTCCTCCTCTTCCTCCTCTTCCTCCTCCTCTTCCTCCTCCTCCTCCTCTTCTTCCTCCTCCTCTTCCTCCTCCTCCTCCTCCTCCTCTTCCTCTTCCTCCTCCGTCAAGTAGCTTGAGGTGTAAAACAGACCCCTGCGACTCGCTGTGACGGAGACGGCGATGAGAGCGGCGACGTCTCTCTCTCTCTCTCTCTCTCTCTCCTCCAACATCCCGGCCTTCTCTCTCTCTCTCTCTCTCTCTCTCTCTCTCTCTCTCCTCCAACATCCCGGCCTTCTCTCTCTCTCTCTCTCTCTCTCTCTCTCTCTCTCTCCTCCAACCTCCCGTTCTTCTCTCTCCATTCCTCCACATGCATGCGAGCTAAGTGAGCAGGTGAAGTGGGGAATCCGCTCGGACAAACTGGAATTTGAACGAAGCTGGTGGCGGCGGCGGCGGCGGCTGAACGGCGAGGCGGGATATAAATGAAGTGGCTGATGGCGAGGACGAATGTCATCACGGCCGATGTTGCAGAAAGATGAGATGCTGTTTAAGTAGATGTGGATTTTTTCGGGGGCTGATACAGATTTTATTTATGTACGACACTGACGTATCCGCCGATTATGTCGTTATCAAACTCTTCTGATGAAGAAATGTAACTGAGGCTCCATATTTTACTGCTTTGTAAAAGCAAATATGAAGAACTTGACTTCAGAAACTCAACATTGCTTTGTGTAAAATGTAAACACGAACGCATCATTTCCACATTGTTCTGTAAAATAAAAGTTTTCGTCCGTGCCGAAGACGAAGTTCACTCCGCCGCCGTTTGACCCGGGGCCGCTCAGCCGCTCGGGTTCAAAGTCTGAGAGAAGAAGTCGAGAGAAAAAAATCAAACACTTGGAAAGATGAACGCATGAAAGCGTTTCGGCTCCGGACACTTGAAATATATATAAAAAAAAAAAAAGGTCTTAACAACCAGCGAGTAAAACATCACACGAGGAAACACGAGGAAGTAAATCTCACCCGACAGGACACTGTTCGGTTCCTGCCTCGGTTTGTTTTCTGGCAAAGGAGCTTTTCTGAGTTGGTTCTGTAGAAAGAAGAGTAAAGATCAAACCAAAAGAAACTCTTTGGTTTAACAAAACAAACCAAAAGAAAATGAGAATGTTAAAACCTCCTGTTTGACTTGTGATGGCTCCCGGCGAACTGTGTGTGTGCGTGTGTGTGTGTGTGTGTGTGTGTGTGTGTTTGGTGGCTAACCGCTCTTCCCTCTGCAGCGCCACGTTGGTTTGATTCCGCAGCGTAGTTCATTTTGTGGTGGAGTCCGTGCAGAGACCTGGAGGCCGCTTGTTGGTGATTTAAGTCCTGACAACACAACCGCCGTTGTCGTTTCTGGAACTCAGCGGAATCTCTCGTGGAATCTGTCTGAAAGAGAAAGAAGTGAGAAGAGTGAAAGTGCAAACAAAGCAAAAAACACCTCGGATGTAATTAGGACGCCCAGACGTTGAGACGTCGTCGCGCAAAGAGCCAGGAGAAGTGTGAATCACACTTTGTCTTCGCGTTCGTGACGGTCAAGTGGCTCGTCGTGGTCGGGAGGCGGGACTTGGAGCGCGTCACGTCATCCCAGCGAGTGAAAGGGGAAGAGGTCGGAACCTTGGTTCAGTCTAATGACCCACAAGGTCCCGTGTCATAGTCAAAGAGCGACGAGTGGGAATCCTATCGGAAGTCGGCCGGTGACATGCAGAGAGATTAGCGACCAAAGTGTTTCTATGGACATTTATGAATACATATTTATCTGCATAGTTTCATATACTGGTTATAAAGAACCTCCTTCATTTCATTCTTGTGTTTCGTGAGGCCTGTTTTCATGACGTCGCACTGAACACTTCAGTGTCATTCACGGTGGCTCCAACGTGTCGTCTGGCATCTGGCTCATAAATGAGAGAGTTTTGTTTGACGCCGTCATCCCGCGTCCTTCAGCCCCCGAGGAAGACGACGACGACGATGATGAAGCAGCTTGTCTCTTCTCCTAAACGGAGCATTTCAGGCAAAACTTCATTAGTTTCATCTTGGACCGCTTCCCGCGCGGAGACAGATTTTTCATCTGTAATATGAAATGATCCGCGCTACGTTTCGCCCGTGTGTGTGTGTGTGTGTGTGTTTGTGTGTGGTTGCGTGTGTGTGTGTGTGTGTGTGTGTGTGCGTTTGCGTGTGTGTGCGTGTGTACTCGGAGCTCCTCTGCTGTAGCTGCTGATGTCAATAACCCTCCAGCATGACAAACAAATCGCCTCCCGGGGAGAAACGGCGACGGATGTTTCTGGCCCGGCCGCCGCCATCAGTTCTGCTCTGCCGAGGCTGGGGGGGGGCGAGGGGGTTGGATAAGAAGAGACAAACATTCTCTGGTTCGCTGTGTCCGACACGTCGGACCTCTTTCCGGCAAGCGGCGTCTGTCAATCACATGCACAGGAAGTGGAAAATCAGTCGGCCGACGACCCCGAGCGCATCCGTGAGTGAGCGGCGAGGGCAGCCGGCCTGCTGAGGCGGCAGGAGAGAGAGAGAAAAAAAAAGGCCAGCTTGAGGAGGAGCTGCTGGAGGAGCACGACTCAGCCGCCACCGCCTGAATCCGCTGAGCGAGCAGTTTTCGGGAGCAGCTCTCTTGAAATTAGCGTTGATAAAGTAGGCTGAGCAAACACCCTGCCCCGCTCCGCCCTCCTCCGCCGCGCAGCACAAAGCCCCGCGTGCTAAATCACAGCAGGGGCAGGCTCGCTCATCAGCAGACTGAATGGGTGCATCGACCTACATGTTAAAAATACACACACACACACACACACACACACACACACACACACACACACACACAGGCGTGTAAGAAAGAAGAAACGTCCGTGATCAGGTTCCGAGTGGAGAGAAACTTCTCATCAAACAATTTTCCAGTTCTACATTATTTGGTTTCCCCCCAGGTGCTGGGGAATCCCTCCAAACCTCAACCTGCTCCATCCTCTCTCAGGGTCCAGGTTTTCCCCCCCGTGACACGTGCTAGGGGTCAGAGGTCAGAGGTCAGGGATGCCCCCGTTGTTTTTTTCCAAGGCCGAGCGTGACGCAGGCACACGGGAATTAATGGCGTCCGGTGAGGCGGGACGCTCTAACGTTGTGAGGTAGAGGGGGGGGGGGGGGCGGTGATCACGTTCCCCGGAGGTGGGAAACGAGCTGAATGAGCACGATGATGAAAGACGTCAACCTTTTCGTCACAGCGTCTGAGGCCTTACATTTTTTTCCGTGTGTTCACGTGTTTTCTCCAACAGCAGCAGCAGCAGCGTCTCTCCCATGGGGGCTAATAAGAGCAGAGGAGGGGGGGGGGGGCACCCAGCGTGGGGGTGGAGGGGGTAAACACGCCTTCAGGTGTGGGTGCACGTCGGGAGACACGGCGTGACCTTTACATCACCGGCTGATGAACGTCAACCAGCTGAGCGTTTGCCCTTTTCCCACCTGTATCTGAAAACACTGCTGAAAATAATTACCCCCCCCCCCCCCCCCCCCGACCCCCACTTCCCCCATACCAGTCGCTCACAGAACAGACGTTGCCGCGACGGCGGCGGCGTTCCACTGAGCCATTAGTGGAATGAAAGAAAGAATAATTCAACCCCCGGTTATGCTGACTCGTACATTAGGAGACATTTACACAGGCCACACATTCATCAGCAGTCTGTCGTGGGTCGTGGGCGGCGCCTGCAGACGTCGTCGCCAGAAGAGAGAGAGAGAGAGAGAGAGACCGGCTGTTCGATTCCCTGCAGCAACAACACCGGAGGCTTCTTTCTTCCTCTGGAACATCTGCGAGGCGGCGTCAACACCTGCAGTTTGTTTAACCGAGTAAAAAAGTATGTATATATATATCGTCGTCTGTTTGTGTGTTTTTTCAATGTCCATAATTCTTCACAGGGAAACTCGTCTCCTGCGTCGTCAGCGGGTTTCGTGGACCCGCAGAGGAAAACAATCAGGCAGCAACTTCACACCTTTACGAGTGTTTCTTCACGTGTTGGAGCTCTGAGGATTATTCATCACCACAACTATAAAGCTCACATGATCTCATACCAACAATAACAATTAGTTATTGTGAAATGTAAAATGTTTTCATTTGCGTTTGGCTCCTTGTCTGTTCGTTAGCAGGATTACACAAAAACCAACTGAACCGATTTCGATGACGGGAAAAGAAACTCTGATCGTCCTTCATCCGCTCCACATGATGAAAAACAGATGTGCATATTAGCATTTTATTAATACCATAGACTGTAAATAAAGATGGACGACATGACGACATCCCAAAAGTGAAGATAAATCCCCTTGATCGCCCCCTGGTGCCCAGCTGCGGTACAGGCCACAAGCCCCGCCCCCTCCATGTTAAAAAAAAAGAAGGTATTTGATGCCATAAAAACGGTAGAGTACGTCGTGATTGACAGCTGAGGTTGGCTGATTGGCGGGACCTCGATACCGTGGCTCCACCCTACGATCACTACGGCGCAGACTCCTGATGATATCACCGTTTACAAGATGGCGGCGCCGGTATCCAAGAGAAGTGTCGCCCATCGTTATTTGACTGACTGTGAACCTTCTACTTGGGGAAAGTTTATCACATAAGAGACTTTTGGATCACCCACCGACACCGTTACAGTATCTCAAGAGCCTCCTTCATTGGCCGTGGCGTCATCACCTCCTGCCGTTCCCCTCGTCAGACGCTCCGTGATCCGCTTCTAGCCGCTGCAAAAGGAAAATCCCCCGCTGGCATCTTCACACCTCGGCGTCTGACCAGAGGTCCAATCTGACTGCGCGCGCACACGCACACACACACACACACACACACACACACACACACACACACACACACACACACACACACACACACACACACACACACACACACACACACACACACACACACACACACACACACACACACACACACACACACACACACACACACACCTCCTCCTCCCAATTGAAAACCAGCTGCCACGCATCAGTGATGGGCAGGTCGGCCGCGGCAACCGCAATGAAGGACAACATCATTAAGCTCGATATCAGCGGCGGCAAAGCAAACAGCCTGTCCACTGTCATCAGGGTGATGCATTGGCACCGGGCGCCAAGAGGACGTTTTAATTGTGTCCAAACGAGCGCACACACACACACACTCAAACATGCAAACACACACACACACACACACACACACACACACACACACACACACACACACACACACACACACACACACACACACACACACACACACACACACACACACACACACACACACACACACACACACACACACACACACACACACACACACACACCTCTTCCAGGACCACTGTGAGTGTTTGTGTGTTTTGCAGAATAAACCTTTCTTTTGTTGGACGCTGCCTCTGGTGCTGATTCTGTTCTTTTCATGCTATTGAACATCGGGTTCACAAACACAGAGCGCGTCGTTCCCAGATCCATTGCGTGACGACCTTGTGCAGGTGAACTCTCCCGCGCTGGACTCGGCCCCGAACGGCGCCGACTGATTTTCACTCGCAGTGACAGGGAGAGATTATAGTCAGACTGTTCTGGGCCAACGAAGGTAGAGTGGAAATTAATTTTGTCTCACGATAAGAACAACGGCAACGACAATAAAAAAAGTTTCCAAAAGAGCACGGGGTGTTTTGTTGTGAGACTGTCGACAAAATCCATAAACTCTGAATCTGCTGACACAAAGGGGGCGGGGCTTATGACCTATACTGCAGCCAGACACCAGGGGGCGATTGCGAGGAACCCGCCATGTCGTCCACGTAGACTTTACATTCAAAAACAAATGGACGCGCAAGTCACCGGGTCCAGCAAATGAAGCCAAGTGTCTGAAGCCGTGTGTTCTCTGTACTGACCAGCAGGGGGCGACTCCGTCGGTTGTTTCTACAGAAGTCTTATCAGATAACGACTCTTCTTCTCATTTGATTTATAAACGTCACGTGACAAAGTGGGTGAGAACACCCCATCTGTCCCTCTTCTCAGTTTGCCATATTAACAACGTAACAATAATTGTTTGATAATTAATTTTTTCCTCTAATATTATCATAGGTCACAATTCACACATCTTCTTCATTACGTGAAAAAACAGACAAGTAGAGTTAAGTTTAGTTGGTGTCTATTTGTTCAGTTTCTCATGAATGAATTTATTGTTCGCTTCTCACCGTACCCACCATGTGCTCCAGGGACAAAAGGGGGAAGGGACGGAACACTTCCTGTATTTATACCCTCGGTGACATCAGCAGTGATGTCACTGGGAGAAACCATTGGTGAGGGGAAGTGTGGTGGATTTGAAATATGTTATTCACTTCGTCATTGATGTATCGCAGGAAAATCTAATTGTTCATTGTTATGTTTTGTACGGAGTTCGACAAGACACCTTCACAACCTCAGGTGAAGTTGCGACCTCCGTGTTCCTGCTCCCGGAGGGGGCGTGGTCAGCAGGGTGGAACATGCACCTGTTCACGGAAGAGGCTACTTAAGCAGTGGCCTTCGTCTCTTAGCGAGAGAGGACGTCAGCGTGTCGCCATGTACACGGTGAGTTCATTCAAGTTGTTTTATGGCGGGTTGAGTTGTGTTCAGTTAAGGTGAGTTAACTGTCATTTTGTTTCTTTTGTTTGGTCATATTTTTGGGTCACGCGTG
>NC_061523.1:25650000-25682500 GCF_022379125.1 Scophthalmus maximus | reverse complement strand
CTCTCCTCTGTGATTATTCCAACCCAGAGCAGATGCGAGGCCCCGTCACGCGGCCACTCGGAGGCCGGGGCTCCGGGATTGGACGGGACGGCCGGCGCACGCGCTCCGATCGATACTGGAATGAAGCCGTTGTGTCCACTTAGACCCGGTATAATAGGAATAATGGATTCCGGCGGGGGGAGAGAGGGAGAGGGCGCTTCTTGACCCGCTCCGATTGCGGCGGTGATTTATGGGCCGCCGCTACTTTTAAAAACGGGGCCCCGCTTTTTAAAAAATGAGACTTTTCATAATAAATACTTTCCAGAGTGCCGCAGATCAATTGTGCTCCCGGAGAAACGATGAAGACAGATGGTTCCTCCTGCGCGCGGCTGACTGCGCTCGGAGCAGACTTATGTACCTCAGCGTCTCCGCCGCCTGGAAAAGAAGCCTCGTGCAGGCGGAGATGGATTAAGTGGCTTTTTATTTTGAGCGATACTTAGAGACAAAACAAAAAGAAAGAAAGGGAGAGAGGGAGGAATGGGCTGATGCTCCTGCTCTGACTTTGGTTTGCCTGACGGGTCTGACGCAGCAGAGACTCGACAAGGACAGAAGGGAAATTGAATATATAATACACAGTTCACGTCTATGTCTTGGTCTTGAACTGGAATAAAAAGGTTCCAACTCTGTCTCCTAGTTTCCAGGTTCACCAATCGAACTAATTCACATCACACGGCTGCGTTTCCTTCTCTGTCAACACGATGAGGACATGTGGCTAAATATTCAATCCTCAATGGTACAAAATAGAAGAAAAGTTTGTTCTAAACATGTATTTGTGTTATTGTATGGATATTTGTTAGCGAACTAAAATAACCTGGTAATTTCTCATGATCTCTTTTTTTTTTTTTGCTTTGAATATACAAGCATGTTAAGAATGACATCTGAAAAATAAGTTCCTCTTCCGTCGATTTCCAACCACGTGCTGAATGAAAACCAAGCCCCACAGGTCGTCTTTGCGGCGACCTATTATTTTCCATATTCAAGTTTTACTGTAAGGCGACCTCTAGTGGCCGTGGGGACAATGACGTGATTAAAGGAGGAGGTCAGGTGACGGGGTCGACGTCGACGGACGCAGGACGTTCACGCTAGAAACTGATAGTTTGCGTTATGTTCTCGGATTCTGTCCGCCACCGTTCCACAAATGTCACCGCTGGTTACCGTAACCATGACAACGAACCGACGGACGGCCGACGTGGCCGTTGTTCAGGTTGGACAACTTGTTGCCACGCATCCGCAAAAATATCAGCTACACACACATTTATTTCCTCCTGTCCGAGCAGAATGACCTGAACGACACGATGGACCGACCACTTGCGTTTATGAGAAGGTTCTGGGTTCGAGTCCCGGTTCGAACCAACCAGGGCCTTTTCCGTATGTCCCCCCCCCCCCCCCCCCCCCCCCCCCCCCCGGTCTGCGTGGGTTCCTCCCACAATCCAGCTGCTCAGACCGGTGGACGTTTACATGTGTCTACTGTAAATACATTAGATACACACAGGAAATGCATCATCAGAGATGAATACTCTGTCACACACACACACTCACTCTGTCATCATCGCCTCATGAATAATCCTATTAAATGAGAAGAGGAGAGATTACTCCAGCCCTCACCGTGAAATCTGGTTCTGAGACGCGGACCCTCACTATTTATCGGCGCGGATGCTGTCGCGGACGCACCGATGCGGCAGATTTAATTTATGGCGCGTTATTAGACACTTATCAAGCCGCGGATCCTGCCGCTGAATAGGAAATAACAGCCACAGTGTCGTCTGATCAGATCGGCTCTGACTCTTTCTTTCCCCCCGACACCACATTGTCATCTGAGGACATTATGTTTTCCTAATTTCGTTCCTTTTGTCACTCCGGGGCGCCGACGGTGACACGTTCAGGTCCGAGGGATCCAGGATGTTACGGCACGCCGGGGCCCCTTTTTTCAAATTGAGTGAGGCATCGCTGTCTGTCTCCCGGAGCGCGTTTATCTCCGAGTGTTGAATGAACCTTCATGAGTGCAGGTCCCCCCCCCTCCCCCCTCCCCCCCCTCCCCCCCTCTCCCCCCCCTCGCGACAGAGAATTCATGGTAACAAAAGATTCCTGCCACTAAAAATGAGACGGCGAGGCGCAGAGACGGAATTATATTGATAACGCGGAAGAATAAAGCAATTTCTTTTTTCATCATAGTTTCATATTGCGTCCCTGTGCAATGGCCCGCGAGCTAAATTTACTCTTGAATCACTTCTTCTCTCTGCAATGTGTATGTACAGTCCTCCTCTCGCTGCCCACATTTGCTATTTGTTCTCTAAAACGCGTCCTAATGTATCAATTGCTCTGATCTGACTCTGCTGGAGTGTGAACAAACAAATTGGATTGTGCCCCCCAAACCTCAACCCCCCCACCCCCCTCCGTCCCCCAAATAGCTTCCCCCCCTCCCCTCCCTCATCCGACCCCCGCCCCGCCCGGCCCGGCTCACTACATATTTTCATGGAACATCTCAATCCAGGCAATTTTCTCGAAAAAAAACCGCGCGCACACACATCGCACAGCGAGACCTTTTAAAACCATTTCCCAAGGTCAGAACAAATGGCCGGACTGTAGTGGCGGATAATGATAAAAGCACTCGGAGCAGAGCTGCCGCTGCTGTAAAGTGCTTCCCCCCAATCCCCCCCCCCCCCAGAAAAAAAAGACAAAATGGCCTCTCTCCATCCTCGCGGCGTGTCACTCCCACAGGTGGACACACACACACACACACACACACACACACACACACACACACACACGCGGTTATGGATCATCTCTCAAGCTGGTGGACGAACTCGGCGGCGACTCGGCTTCGTTTCTCTGCGTCTCATTACCCCGATCGTTTTTGGGTTTTTTTCATCCTTCCTTTCCCTGATTCCTTTTACACACGTCAGACGCTTTCGACAATTCCAACTGTTGTCAGATACTGTTCGATACAATATGACAAGGTGAAATTCAGTCTGTCAGTTTACTAACTGTCAGTCACTTGACCCCCCCCCCATCTCTTGGCGTCACACGTGATTCATCCCACTCAGAATTCTGCACAAATCAGCAGGTTTCCTTTAATTGCAAATAATTTGGATTTACACTAATTGGTATTTTAAATTGCTTATGAGCAGAGCTCTACATCGTTCTCATGGAAAAAAGGGTCTTACACTAATTGAAAATTTAAAAAATTGCTTGACTTTTTCTTTTTGACAGAATCACGATACAGATTTTCAACATCACTGTAAATGTATTTCTATATGAACGATTAACAAGTGTCAGTGTTCCAGAGATGAATGAAGCCTTCAAGTCCAAAAATACTGAATAGTGAAACTTGAATGGATTATCCCCCCCCCCGACTCATGATGTTTCGTAAATCATATTTCCATCAGGGACAATGACAACACGTTTGTCACCACGGTGACCATCGAGCTTTGTGGTCTGTGGACGGGACGTTGACATTGAGGCGGAAAAATAAAAATGCTTTTCTCCAGGATGAATCACGAACGTTGCATCACGAGGAAGATCAAAATTTACCATCAGAGATCTTACGTAAAAGGAGAACTTTGGTGCCCCCGCGTGGTTCCAGGCGGTATTACTGTTTGGTCGCCGTCGCGAAGGCGCCGGTAAGGACGCAAAGTCGTCAACAACACTTTGGAGATAACGGAGCAGAAGAAAGAAGTTTGTTCACTGACGCTCCTCCTTCGTTTTCTCTCTCCTTTATAGCGTTAACTAGCGGCAGCGCTAGCATCGTGGCTAACTCAACGGCGGCAGCCTGGCTACTGTCTAAAGCAGAAAACCACCTGTTCTAAAAAAGAACCTGGAGTTTAAACGTCGTAAACATGATGAATGTGTTGAATGTAAAAAAAAAAAAAAAAAAAATTGAGACAGGAATGCCGATGGGGAAGCCGCACAAAGCTAACTGCTATGCTAACTAAGGCTAAAGCTAGTGTGCGACCTCCTCGCTCACTTCCTGCCGAGCTCCTCTCCTTGTTCTTCGCCCAGTCACGATAAAAAATAGCAATTGGTGTCAAAGAGCTCAGGCGTCTCACACAGAGATGATCACTTTCACTTACAGAAGATGTAAACCAGTCGGTAAAATCAGAAAGAGACGATTCCTGTTGAAGTTCATGGAAATCTGTCCGGTAGCTGGACACCGTCCATCTGCTAGCAAGATAAAAGACTGAATTAATGATGGGCGCTCAGGAAAACTGTTGAGGAATCCTCCCTGACAAACTCTTAAGACGAGTCTTCTCAGGCACCAAGCGAGCTCGTCTCAACTGTGTCGAGGCCAAACAACCATTGAGCAGCTGAAGGGAGATGACGACATTACTCTAAACTAAATCCACCACAATACAATACATACTTCTGCTGAATCAGCATCCACTCCATCAATTGTTCCATTTCAGCTGAGTCTTTCAAAAACGGCTCTTCATTTAATGAATTCATTTTTTTTGCTCATCTCAAGGGAAAAGAATCTCAAATTCCACCTCCAGCCCGCGTCTGATCCCGAAGCACCGAGTCCTGTTTCTTCACACTCTTGCAAATCTTGGCCACGGACGTTCGTCGTGCGAGTGTCGTGTGAGTCGTCCACGGCGAGGGGCCGGTGGCGGCGGTGGCGGCCCGCTGAACCAGATGAAGTCGGGGCCACGAGTTGTTGACAGGTGAACACATCTGAGTTCATCATCTCCGTGAGCTGCGGAGGAGGAGGAGGAGGAGGAGGAGGAGGAGGAGGAGCGTTACCTGCCACAACACATCCATCACACCGTGACCTGGTCAAACAGTAAGCACCATATAATGACTTCCATTGATCCGTTCACTGACTCCTGCCCCCCCACCCCCCCCCACCCCATCACCCAAAACACTCACACACCTCTCCTCCTCTTCACTCCCCCGCCTCTACCCGCCGCTCTGAAGAAGAAGCCGTCAGAAAGCGGCTCCGCTCCGTGTCACCGCCTCAATCTAATTGTGGACACGTAAAGATTCACATTAAGACGCCCGACGAGGCCTGGCGTCACAATTCTCCTCGCACGCTTCCTTGTATCGTCCGTTACGGGGAAAAGCCCCCGCGCACCTCTGATTAAAGCAATTCATCATCTGGTGCCCGTTATTAAAAGGCAGCGCGTGACACTTGTCGACGTATCTCTCGCATCGCACGCAAAGCAGAGGCTGCTGGGAAGAACGCGGCAGACGCTCTGAACATTTACATTCAGGTTAATCAACCGTCAAATGTTAGGTTGAGATAATAAAAATAAAAGTTGTTGTTGCGTGAAGATGTCAACTTTTAAGGAAGAACCTTGTTCCATAAATCGACTCTCAGAAATATTGTTTGATGAAAATGATGAGAAGTGATTGGTCCGTGTGTCACAGAGCAGAAAATCCTTTCAACCATTATTGGTCCAAACCAGCCACTTCAACCGTTCACGTGGCGTTCGGGTCAAAGTAACCCATGTCATTTTATCTTTTTAACAAAAAGGGAAAAACTGTACTAACCAAAAACATGGTTCTTCGTCATCTCTGGTCTCAGAACCTTGAACGCGACATGCTGCCGCCGGTCACTTCGTCCTGAGACCTTTTATGTTTTTCTTCCCCAGCCGTGTGTGCGTGCGTGCGTGCGTGTGTGCGTGCGTGTGTGTTTCCCACTAGGAATTATTGGACTTTGACTGGAAATTTGGTTATAAGACATATATTTATGTGAAATGCTTTTTTGTTTATTCAAATTATTGCAATACAACTTATTGCCTAGGAGTAACCCACCTAACGTCACCCATTGGTTTTTGAATGGAGTGAGAATGTTTTCTCATAGACTTGTATAGAAACAAGCAGTGAAGTCGCCCTCTGCTGGTGATCGCAGAACAACAGGCTTCAGACACTTCAGCATTGACTTCAGTTTCCGTTTCCTTTTAACATACATGCGCTGCTCATCAGAGATCATACTCATAAGAGATCATACTCATCAGATCATACTCATCAGAGGTCATACTCATCAGATCATACTCATAAGAGATCATATTCATCTGAGATCATACTCATAAAAGATCATACTCATCAGATCATACTCATCAGATCATACTCATCAGAGATCATACTAATCAGATCATACTTATCAGATCATACTCATCAGAGATCATACTCATCAGATCATACTCATCAGAGATCATACTCATCAGAGATCATACTCATCAGATCATACTCATCAGAGATCATACTCATCAGATCATACTCATCAGATCATACTCATCTGATCATACTCATAAGAGATCATACTCATCAGAGATCATACTCATCAGAGATCATACTCATCAGATCATACTCATCAGATCATACTCATCAGAGATCATACTCATCAGATCATACTCATCAGATCATATTCATAAAAGATCATACTCATCAGATCATACTCATCAGAGATCATACTCATCAGATCATACTCATCTGATCATACTCATCTGATCATACTCATCAGATCATACTCATCAGAGATCATACTCATCAGAGATCATACTCATCAGATCATACTCATCAGATCATACTCATAAGAGATCATACTCATCAGATCATACTCATCAGAGATCATACTCATCAGATCATACTAGAGCTGCGCAGAACGACGAATGAAGTTTCAAATGACTCCACATTAGATTGAGAGTTGTGGTTTTTCATTATATTTGCCTGACGAGACGAGATGAGACGAGGAAGAAGCATCGATCTCAGTGTTCCTTCAAAAAATCTGTATCAATTTTTTCCATAACCTGGCACATTATTAGTATTCTCCAGCGGCAGAACGACGTCACTGCAGTCACGTCTTACATCAGCGTTGCAGCTCGTTTGTTTTAGTCTTTTTCTGTCCCCAAAAACTGATCTGGCGTCATTTTCGGCAACTAAGAGCAATTACTGTGAACCACAACATGCTCCGCCATGCGGACGACCGGCGTCCCGTCACTCTCCTGGCAGGCGGACGCTCGCCAGGCGGTCGGCCGCGCGCTCCAACTCGGAACAGACGGGAGACGAGGAAACCAGCCGCCAGACGGACCGACGGACACAGACGGGATCTGGACGAGCTGTCGGGCCCTTGGTGCTTCTTCATACGTGGGAGACGGTTAATTTGACCCGGGAGAGAGCGGAGGAATTGATTTTAACTCTGTTAAATTAAGTCTGCTGAGGTACTCGAGGGCACCTGGTCCCGTGGGCTCGCTTCATCAGGGATGTGGAGGTGATGAGGAGCTGCGTTGCCAACGGCAACTCTGTCAAGCGTCTACTGACACGGCTGTACTCGCTCACTTTCCCTACTGTCTAATTGCACACACACACACACACACACACACACACACTCACACTCACACTCACACACACACACACACACACACACACACACACACTCACACTCACACTCACACTCACACTCACACACACACACACACACACACACACACACACACACACACACACACACACACACACACACACACACACACACACACTCACTCACACACACACACACGGTGAACTGCAGCCTCGGCATGAAGAGCAGCGTCTGTCCAGCTTTTGAAAAATCATTGCCGAGCCTCAGCGGGCGAGACATCGGTCGGCTGAGGGCCGAGATGCCGAAGCCAAAGTTATTTCAACGCCTCAGAGGAGGAAAGAGTAAAAAAGTCCTGAATCCACGCGGCGGGCAAATGTAGTGAAGCATCCACAGTAAAAAAAGAAAAAAGAAAAGAGTACTTACGGTGTAGAAGAGATGTAATCTAACTCGTCAGGTGAAAAAAAATGGATTTCAGAGCGAAAGATGAGAGGAGGAAAGGAAACCAGGGATAGTAGGAAAAAAAGAAGGAATAGGGAGAGGATACAGATCAGGTGACAAGTGAGGGAATGATGGAGGAAAAAAGAGGTGAAGAATGACCGAAGGACGAAAAGAATAGAGAAAGAAAGGAAAATGAAAAGATCGGAGGTAAAAAACAATGTAGAATAAGTGAAGAAGGATGAAAAAGACTACGGATAGAAAAGAAGGGATGAGGAGGATGGAAGAAGGAAAGAGTGAGATGTAAGGAAATGTGAAGAATGGATCGGAGAAGAGAGAAGAGTTGAGATTCACATCATCGAGGAGGACGTTAAAGAATGAGAAGGAAAAGCATTACGAGGGGAAAAATATAGTAAAGTGAAGAAGGCAAGAAGATGGAAAAGAGAAAAAGAGATAAGCGAGGGATGACGAGGAAATAAGGCAAAAGGTTGGACGATGCCGGAGAGGAAGAAAGTCACGGAGAAGGCGGAAAATGGAAAAGAAATTATGAAAGAGAGAAAGAAGCAAGAGAAAGAGAACAAGTGAAGAAAGAATGGAGGGAACGAATAGATGAAAGATGGAAATTCAGGCCATTTAATGTATTTTCATGATTTCAAACTTGTTGAATATGAAACAAAACACATTATTGGTCTTATCTCCAAAGAAGATGAAAACGTGAACTGAAGAGAGACTTTGCTGCTCTTCCTCTGGGAAGAGGAGGAGGATGAAGAGGAGGACGAGGAAGAGGAGGAGAATCAACTGATTGGGATCGACAGAACAATCCACACATCTGCTCGACTAATGGGACGAATCAGCGGCGAGCGGAGAAAAACAACCACATGTGACGGACGGACGGACGACGGCAATCATGAGGCGGAGACGAGCGGGAGGTGTCCGGGCAGGAATTGCTTCGCCGCCGCCGCCGCCGCCGCCGCCGCCGCCGCGGCTAAATTGTGTCTTTTTAAGCTGGAAATGAGAAGTGAAGCGGTTTGTGTCGTGACCTCCGGACGGAGACGGCTGCGACGGGTCGAGACGCAGAGATGTGGACGGACAATTTTTAGACTCTTTCCACGTGTTGCACATCGCGAGGAGACACAACAGCGGCGGCGGCGGCGGCGGCGGCAGCCACACCTGTCGGCCGTCGTCTACTTCATGTTTCATCTGACCTTTTGGTTTTGGCCACAACGGTCTCATGGGATCAGAGTCTCGCTCGGGGGGCCGCAAACCAAAATGGCAGCCCAAAGAAAAGGGGAGAGGTGAAGACGGGAAGCGGAGCCGCTCGCGCTCGTGGTAGAACAAAGTCGTCTGCTGATCAACAGGTTTAAGCATCTTCCAGATCGTCTCTGGCTCGTCTCCTGGGAGGAGACGCCACCTTCAAGGCTGATGTCATGAAACTGCGAACAACATCATGTATTTTCATCTTAGCGTGTTAGCATGTCTCATTTACAGCTTCCACCAATGTGATGTCACGGGATGGCGTATGAGCAGCAGGCCATTTGCGGGATATTACGCATTTCGTTTAAAGCTCCAGTGTGAAATATTTAGAAGAGCTTAGTCACATAAATTTAATATATTGTCCATAACTCTGTTCATATGTGAGTTAAATATAGTTCATGAGGTGGACCGACCTCCGTGTGAGTCTCATGTTTCTACGTCGTGTTGAATACGCTTGTTGAACTAAACGCTCCAGAATACGTTGCGTTAGCGTTGAATATTCCGACGCTGACGGAAACAGGAAATGGAATCGACGGTGCGCCGCTATAAAGTGTCCCCTGTCGGTCGCTCAGTTGGTTGCGGTTTGCAACTTTACCACCAGATGCCGCCAGAAAATTTCAAAAATTACACACTGGGGCTTTAAGGCAAGACGAGGGGAAATTCAGTCTGACAGAAAAAGAAAAGTATCAGCGCAATGGGAATTTTTTTTTGAATAGTAACAGAATCAAAATTAAATTGGATGAAAATTGAAATATTATATATAAGGATAAAAATGTATTAAAGCCATTAGGGTTAGGGTTGTGGTGAGAGTTAGGGGTCAAAATCAAGAAACGCAAAATAACTTTGGCGTGATATTCATAACTGGCGTGATATTCATAACTGGCGTGATATTCATAAAGACTTGTGGTCCCACATCCAGACATGTGACACATAAAAAGGCCACGTGTGACCACGACTGTCAACCGCCATCTTGACTTGACTTACACTTGAAGGTTTTTTTTGCGTTGGAAATAAGTTGGTGGTCATTCCCCTTCGAAGATGGCGAGCGCTGCGGGTCTGTCTTTAGCCTGTCTGTTGGACAAGAGGCAGATTCGATACTGGTACTGGTGTTAAGTCCTTATCAATAATAATAATCCAGATAAATCACTCCGGAACAAACTGTTCAAGCGCTGGACTGAAGCTGCGAACGAATCTAAAATAATAAATATATATATATATATATATATATATATATATATATATATATATATATCTAATAAAGAATCATGCGTTGGCCTTCAGTTTGCCTGACGCGTCGTCGTCTTCTCGGAGGAGGAGGCGTCGGCGCCGTTAATATTTATCCCGCTGAGGAAAAGGGCACAAACACTCTGCAGAAGCTACAGATGACTTTAAAATGTCATTTTCTAGTTCACTGCCCTGTAACTCTGCCGCTGCTGCTTTTAAAGGAAAAACAAATACCAGCATTTAAATCACAAACACTCACAGCTGCAAAATGTCACAGAGACGGAGAGGAAGCTTCAGATGTCTGTAATCCAGTCGCAGCTTTTTGAGAAATGGTTTTATGAAAAATTTTGCAACCCACGGTGATTTCCTTCCTGGTTTGAGCATTGAATTCTTTTCTTCTCTCTATTTCAGTTTCAAACTTACATGGAGCAAAACAATGTGAAACACTTGAGATCGTGTAATCCCAGAAATACAATCTCCACATTTGATCATTGTGAAGTGTTGGGAGCCACGATCTCATGTTTGTGTTTAGCTCTTCTTGCTTTCACTGCGGTGGCTTTGATTTCAGCATCAGAATAAAATCAGTTCATGTTTTATCAAATGGCGCTTTTATTCTGAAGATTGCAAATGGAATAAAGACTTCCTGTCGCAGCAGAGCTGAAATGACAGAGGGAACAGAACAAATGTTTTATTTTGTACACACACACACACACACACACACACACACACACACTCACACACACACACAAGGAAGATAAAGGGAATATTTGTGATATTTGTCAAGTCCACCTCGATTAATGAATTATAACTGAGATGTTTCTGATAATTCCAACCACAAAATTACAAAATATTAGGAACGCCCGTCGAGTCCACCGCTCAACACAACACGACCTCTTCCAGGACCAAAGAGCAAAGTAAAAAAATGTTGTAATTATTTGTCATATATCCCTTGTTATTGTACGTTTAGATTATTCGTCTCCTGATTTGAAATCCATCTGCATTTGAAGTATAATGTTTTTCAACTAATCCTTAATAGAGATTGCACTGTTCATATTCGTTTTATTTCCATAACTGAGGATTTTACCTCTGGGTTAAGAAAGAGGCAATTTAGGAACGAGGTCAAGAGAAAAATAACAACACTTGAATATTTCTGTAAGAACCTTGATGGCGCGGCGGCTGTTTTCCAGGTTTACCTGACAAACTGGCAGCTCAACCCTGATTGAGTGTTTGGCGTCTGGAGAATGTCACGGGCAGAGGGTGAAGGAGGGAAAGTGTCAACGGTTAAAACGAGCGAATGAGGCGAACAGCCTCACTGTGGGTCCAACACTTTGAAAACAACAACGAAAAAACATACAATTAGTTTCAGTATCCAGGGAGTTTGTTTCTTCACTTTGCCTCCGAACAGCAGCTGGTCCCACATCGCACCACCACCATCACCAGTTTGGTGCTTTTCTCACTCGCAAGAATCTGTTCACGTCCAAACTTGCACACTAGTCTTGCGGTGGTGCTGATTTCCAAGACTCCCAGGACGTCCCACCCGTCACCCACCCGCTGAAGACTCCATCCTGCTGCGACTGATGGGAAGTTCGCCGAGCTTGTCCTATCTCCGAGAGAGCGTCCCGCCGGTCGAGCCGAACGCGTCGCGCTCAACCGAGGCAAAGGGATTTTGTGTTTTCCG
This sequence comes from Scophthalmus maximus, assembly GCF_022379125.1. Classification (NCBI taxonomy): domain Eukaryota; kingdom Metazoa; phylum Chordata; class Actinopteri; order Pleuronectiformes; family Scophthalmidae; genus Scophthalmus; species Scophthalmus maximus. The sequence continues at coordinate 25,670,573 of NC_061523.1, read as the reverse complement.
GCTGGGGAAATCGTTCGCCCTTCACTCTGCAGGTAAATCGATGTTCGACCTGCAGGACGTGGCGGAGGGAATCCGACCGCAGAGGCGACACGACCGACAGTCATGGGACTCAGAAATCGTTTTCAGGTCCGGTTCCTTCAGAGGAGACGGATGGTTGAAGGGTTTAGCTCTTCCCATACGACCACATTGTCGATTTTTAAACAGCGTATTACGACGTATGTGGTCAGTCTAAAGAGTGCAGACCTCTAGCGGTAGTTATGTACACGGCCACTAGCGGTCAACGCTGGACCCGGTAAGTCCGTTTCTGTAAAGTAGTCGTGCTGATTCCCTGACATGTCACCCCTAACCACCACCCCTGACCTTTCAAAGCTCATCAACCATGCGTTGGCAAAACAAATGAAAGAGTATTTTTGGCGTAGCTCCTGTCACCGGTGGAGGCGCTAATTTAGGACGTAGTTGGACGCATGACGGTGCGTTCACACCGGACGCGCCTCTTAATGTGTGGGTCACTTTGCTCGCGCGAGTATCTTCTGAAGCGCCTACTTTGTTTTCAGGCTCCTAGCGTTAAATGGCGGCAGCGTTAGCATCAGGGCTAACTCAATGCCGGCAGCCTAGCCACTGTCCAAATCAGAAAGGAACTGTAAAAATCCCAATTTGAACAAATAACCTGGAGTCAAACATTGTAAACATCAAGTGTTGAATGTAAAAGGAGTCAGACTGATGGGGAAGCCACACAAAGCGGCTTTGTGCTAACTGGGGCTAAAGCTAGTGTCCAACTTCCTCGCTCACTTCCTGCCAAGTCCCTCTCCTTCTTCGCCCTGGTCACGATACAAATAGACACTTGTCCATTTCTGATACAATGACGATGATGAGCTATGGCGTCTATGTGTCGCGCAAATATTTGAAGCGTCTGCCGCAAATTTTGCGTCTTTGCGTCGCGCTATAATGATGCTAAATTAGCATCTAGTCGTGTCCCTACATTGACTTTCTATGAAATCTCCTCACGCAAATAATTTGTGTCACGTCCGGTGTGAACGCACCATGAGTTGGGCGACTTGTTTTTATAGGTCATTTTATATGGATTTTATACTCATTTCTATGTTTATGTATTTGTCTCTTTGTGGTATTACTATTGCACTTTACAATTCTTGTTTTTTTTGGCTATTTTTATCTTTATATTCCTGTGTGCTGCCGTTCTTTGAAGCTGTCATGAGACACATGGGTGCCTATGTTTCCCTCGTGATCAATAAAGTATCAATGTCTTGTTTTTAGACACCTTCCAAAGTGCAGGTTATAATAAACTCCTGTTTATGTGAGTCCTCGAGGACGTGTAAAACCGAGTCTTGGAGGAGATGGCATCACAATTCAGTTCCCACATGTCCCCTCATTGCTAGGATGTAAATTACAGCCAATAATCAAAAACAAACCTATACAACCTTCCCATTAGTCATAGTGCTGAGTGAAAAATATTAACTCTTACAGAACATGATAAAATAGTTGGTTTTCTTGATTCAGGTTAATTTTCAGCACACAATTTTTATTTTATTTGACCCCCTTACAAAAGGAGAAAAACCTCACCAGATGTACGTTACTACAAACGACTCAAAAGATTTGATAAAAGTTATAATTTCGGCTGAAAATGTTTAAAGACCCCCTCCCGTCACGTTTTAAAGTATTTACAAATAATCAGCTATAAGCCATATTAATTTTTTTCAACATTGTTTACCCCAAAAAAGTTTAAAAACCCTCTGGAAACCATCCACTCTCTCTCCCTTACTGAGGAATTCTGAGAGTATGAATATTCATTATATGCAAATGACACAGGCCCCGCCCACCACAGCTGCTCTCGCTAGGTTGACCGGTGGAAGAATGTGATCAACAAGATGACTGGAGACAACATCGGAGAGATTCAGACATAAAACTTTCACCAACTGCTAATGCTAACTGTCTGCTGACACACCTGCCATCCCCTTGTGGATGCTAACTGCTAATGCTAACGCTAACCGCCTGCTGACACACCTGCCATCCCCGTGTGGATGCTAACTGCTAATGCTAACACTTACTGTCTGCTGACACAAAATATATCAAAGCTTTTCCTCTCATGTATGCTAACTGCTAAGCTGTTTCTTTGCCTCACATTTGCATATTCAACAGCGATTGGTTTTCTGTATTTGTGAGGGACGAACTCTAGGTTGAATAGGTTTCATTTGAATTTCGAATTCAAAGACATCTCCTACTCCAGGTGAAAACACCTCTATAGTTATAGAATTTGCTCTGATACTAGTCCCTGTAGTCAATGTCAGACATTTTAGAGGACAGGAACAGAAGAAAAGCACTTTTTTGAGTGGAATTAGTTGAGAAAAAAACGAATATTAACGAATACAAAAAAAGAGATAAGTGTTCCAGACGTGTCCTCTGAAGGACGGAGGTCTTCTACGCGGGTGAAGCAGGTTGACACCAGATACATTTCTATTTATCACAGAAGCGAGACCCTGGCGCCTCCGTAATGTGTTTTTCCTTGCATCTATTTTTTGTGTGTTCTCTGCTGGTGAATGTGCTGAATATGAGAATTTGTTTCCGCCGCCGCCGCCGTTCATCATTTTCTCTCCTCTATAAAGGCCAAACGGAGACGCAGACCCGCAGCACTTATCTGCCTTTGACTTTGCAATGTTTTTCCCCTGATTCTCGTCGTTTCAGGGCTTAAGAGGCCCAGAACAAAAGTGCAGAGCGCTGATGAAAAGGCTCCTGTGAATATGAAGAAAAGCTCTTTTCTTTTTTAAAGAGCTGAATAGAGCAGATGTTTGTGTATCACCGAGACTGAGCGGAGGTGCAGAGACTGTGTGTGTGTGTGCGTGCGTGCGTGCGTGCGTGCGTGCGTGCTTGCGTGCGTGCATGTGTGTGTGTGTGTCTGTGTGTGTGTGTGTGTGTGTGTGTGTGTGTGTGTGTGTGTGTGAAGTCCGGAGGTGTGAATCAGGGTCACGTTCTTCGTTCTCTTTGACAGACTCTTTTATTCCGGTTGAAGACCTCCTACTCTTTTTCTGCAGTGAGTGAAGAGGTGGAAGTGGCAGCGTACACCTTCTCCATTATCCGCCCGACGCCGATCAAAGCGAAGAAGCTTCGGCGGGAGTGAAACGGTCACATGGCGCAGGTCAGACCTTTTATTTTGAGGGTGCGCTATCGTGTCGTTTTCGAGCGTTGGTTTCTAAAAGCCCGAATGGGCCGAATGGGCAAAACGTCGCTCGGGGGTTTCCGAGAGTGAGGAACTTTCCCTATTGTTCAGGGGGCATCGACGGGAAACATTGACACATACAGGAAGTGACGACTATGATTACAAAGGTCCATCTCGCCAAGTTACACAAAACGGGAGGTGCGCGACCTCGTGAAACGTCGCCAACGCGAAACCACGCGCCGCCGGGAAATGACGTCAAGTTGACGTCATGGACCGATGCGTCGCATCCAGGTTTAGCCGACTGCTTTCAGAAAACGGACGATGAGGATGAAACGGAGAAATGAATCTAACTCGTGTCTCCGCTGCTGCTGCCTCGTCTCGATTCAGGTGAACAAATGCTTCGTGTCACAAAGTGGAGGAGGTTTCTGGAGTGACTGGAAAGTGTCGTGTCACTTTGTCGGTTACTGAACACAAATTACATGGGAATTCATGTAATCAGTAACGTAAACCATTGGATTACAAAAATCTAATCTGATTTGAATACTTTTGGATTACTCTCGGATTACAAAATCGAAGATTTGAAATATTGCACCTTATAAAAAAATAATCGGAAGCAACAGCAACATTTTAAATTCCACAAATTCATCTTTTAAACGTTAAACTGTCAAAAACATTTTTAACGAAAATGACATTAATTCAGCATTTACAAAACAAACAAAGAAAGCATCATCAGTATCTGTTAATCATAGAAAAATAAAATAAAACATTAACAAACCTGGCAACGTGAGGGTGTTTATTGGTGAGTGATGTAATACAGTAATATGTATTTCTTTGACAATTGTGATTTTAAAATTGCCATATTTTAGAAACACAATCTTTGAGACCTTGACTGTGTAACTGTAATCTAATTACACATGATTAAAGTTACTTATTTCTTGTAATCTGATTACATGTAATCCGTTACCCCCCAACCCTGCACATGGGCACACGTGTCCCAGGTTTGACTTCCTGGTTGACTGAACAGTTTACTCCACGTCATCCGCTGCACTTCCTGTCCGATATCCCGAACAAGTAAAGGCACAGAATATGCCCCAAAAACAAACTTGATTGACTTTTTCAAATGGCTCAGTTGTCTGAGGACGAATCGTGCCGATAGTTCACAGCTGTTTGCGTGTTGTGACGCTACGCGGAGAGAGTCGCCCGACGTGAACGTGCCAAACAGGATGAGATCGCTGTGTCACTTGTCGTCGTCCATCCGCTCGCCACTCGTCAGCTGCTGCCGCCTGTCCGGTCACTCTCATTTTGAAAAGTTGACCCGACTTGTCACTCTCTCTTTCCCGCGGCAGACACGCGAGCATATTAATATACTCACTCTGCATTTGCCCGGGGATGATTACAAAGCCCATACCTCTCAATCACGGGACGCTAATGACGGCGGCGCCCGGCGCGATCGGCCTGATGGATAGGTGGCATTTAGCCGCGACGGAGCCCAATACACTCCGTCCTCTCACCGGCGGCCCCCTCGGGGAGGGAGAGCGAGCCACAACCTTTCAATAATCGAAAGCCTCTCGCCCGGTCTGAAAGGCTGATCCTTTTGTTCTAATTAACCTGTGAAATGAGTTCAGCGGCTGCCTCTCCACCCGCAGCGTAAACGCTCTAATAGTCTGCGAACGGCCGAGCGGGGAGAAGAATGCCAAGAGGTGGAAGGCCTGTCGGGCGATTTCTTTTTCAACAGATGCTCCGTGTCTCCGATCGCATCAGCGTCAGTAGAGCGAGAGAGAGAGAGAGAGAGGACGATCCGCCCGCCGCCGCCGCCGCTGTGACTGGAGGGCGTATTAACCCAGAGCCGAGACTCTCAGGAGACAAAGGAGTCCTGAGGCCTCTGGGCGACATCAGAGCGGAGGGAGAGGTGATTAAACAAGTGGCCCCGTCACTTTATTTAAGTTACTTTTACGTGAACTTTACTTGTTTAAGGACGATCTGAAACCGGGAGTTATCTGACTGCAGCGAGTCGAAGTTTGACTGTTTCGGTGGCCGAGTCTAGATCTAATGTATTAAGCATTTTTGCACTTGGTAAAACCTCGACTGAAACTGGGCTGCAACTTCTAAGGTGACGAATGATGAAAATTACCCTGAAACACAGTTATTTTATTGTACTATGAGAATAAAAGGCAATATTCCATTATTCAACCCGCGACCTCGGGTACGTGAGACCGACGCGCTTACCTCGAGGCTAAAACCGCGGAGTTACAGCGCCACCTGCTGGCACGTCTCTCAAAGTGTCGGGGAGTGGTGGTTACAAACTGCACTCGCGGTGTTGTGCGGTGCGGTCCGCACCATTTTTTTCTGTTTTTCGATTGACAGAGCAGAAAACTGGAGCACACTGGTGCGGCGGTTCTGGCGGCAGGACGGTTCTGGGAGTGGGGTTTTGTGAGTGTGAACGGCTGTTTGTCTCCGTATGTCGGCACCCTGCGATACACTGGCGACTTGCCGCCTCTCGCTGGGATTGGCTCCAGCCCCCCCTGCGACCAGCGACTCAAAGGATGAACCGTACAGATAATGGACGGATGTCATGTTGGTTAACACTTTCGCCTCACAGCGAGAAGGTTCTGGGTTCGAGTCCCGGTTCATACCAACCAGGGCCTTTCTGTGTGGAGTTTGCATGTTCTCCCCGTGTATGCGTGGGTTCTCTCCAGGTTCTCCGGCTTCCTCCCACAGTCCAGAGACATGAGAATGGGGTCAGGTTCATTGGAGACTCTAAAGTGACCGTAGGTGTGAATGTGAGAGTGAATGGTTGTCCGTCTCTGTATGTGGCCCTGTGATAGGCTGGGACCTGTCCAGGGTGAACCCCGCCTCTCGCCCAATGTCAGCTGGGATTGGCTCCAGCGACCCCGCGACTCTTAAGTGGATAAAGCGGTAGACGATGGATTGATGGATGGAGTTGAGTTGGTCGCCACCTGATGTTTTTTATCCTTCCAACCTTCTTTTTATTCTATTTTACAAGAATAACACACCTGCCCCTCAGACAGACAGAAGCAGCATCAGAGCAGCAGCTTATACTAAACCGTAAAAAACCCTTCTCACCCTTGATAGTTTTGATATTCTGCTGTTTTTTCCTGCTCCACCACAAAACCCCACTGAGCGGGGATCTATTTCCACAGACGGGGAGGCAGCGAGGGTCCTCGAAGAAAAAGAAGAGGGGGGGGGGGGGGAGTGAGGTGGAAAAACAAAACAAATTCTCCGACATGACGCCTGAGGCGGCGAGGCTTCGCAGGCGGACCGGCTTGCCTTCATCTTCCCGCCGAACTGAGGAGAGGATTTTTTTCAAACGCCGTCAGAAGCAGAGGGCATCCCCCCGCTAACGGGGAAGAGGGCCGGCGGCGACGCTGTCAGTCAACATGTAATCCGGAGCTGCTCATCTGTCCGCGAGTACAACTTCATAACTCCAGGTCTATAAAACCCTGTGTGACTGCAGGAAGGCCTGTGGGCCTCCCGACAACACCGACACAACGTGTACGTGAGGGAAATGTTAAAGAAGAAACAAAACAACCTGCCGCATATTCAGATCAAGAGCGAAACCACAGAAGACGTGTTAGTCATCTTTCACTTTAATCAACAAGTCCAACGGCAACATCTTCTGTTGGCCCTGAAGACCGACGGAAATAAGCATCTTATCTTATAGTTATGAAAACAGCATTATCCTACGAATCGAGTTCCTACGAGGCTCTAAACACCGGACGCAACACGGATTTTCAGATACAATGACAGGCTGTCAACGTGAACTGGCTATGGCCCTAAGATGAACCCAGTCATTTTTTATGTTTTCGATGTGACCTTATATTCATTGGTTTAGGGTTTGAGGGAACATAGAGTTGAAAGAACATAGAGTTGAGGGAACATAGAGTTGAAAGAACATAGAGTTGAGGGAACATAGAGTTGAAAGAACATAGAGTTGAGGGAAAATAGTGTTGAGGGAACATAGAGTTGAGGGAACATAGTGTTGAGGGAACATAGAGTTGAAAGAACATAGTGTTGAGGGATCATAGTGTTGAGGGAACATAGTGTTGAAGGAACATAGAGTTGAGGAACATAGTGTTGAAGGAACATAGAGTTGAGGGAACATAGAGTTGAGGAACATAGTGTTGAAGGAACATAGAGTTGAGGGAACATAGAGTTGAGGAACATAGTGTTGAAGGAACATAGAGTTGAGGGAACATAGAGTTGAGGGAACATAGAGTTGAGGGAACATAGAGTTGAGGGAACATAGTGTTGAGGGAACATAGTGTTGAGGGAACATAGTGTTGAGGGAACATAGAGTTGAGGAACATAGTGTTGAAGGAACATAGAGTTGAGGGAACATAGAGTTGAGGGAACATAGAGTTGAGGGAACATAGTGTTGAGGGAACATAGAGTTGAAAGAACATAGAGTTGAGGGAACATAGAGTTGAGGGAACATAGAGTTGAGGGAACATAGAGTTGAGGGAACATAGAGTTGAGGGAACATAGTGTTGAGGGAACATAGTGTTGAAGAACATAGTGTTGAGGGAACATAGTGTTGAGGGAACACAGAGTTGAGGGAACATAGAGTTGAGGGAACATAGTGTTGAGGGAACATAGTGTTGAAGGAACATAGTGTTGAAGGAACAGAGTTGAGGGAACATAGAGTTGAGGGAACATAGTGTTGAGGGAACATAGTGTTGAAGAACATAGTGTTGAGGGAACATAGTGTTGAAGAACATAGTGTTGAGGGAACATAGTGTTGAAGAACATAGTGTTGAGGGAACATAGTGTTGAGGGAACATAGAGTTGAGGCAACATAGAGTTGAGGGAACATAGAGTTGAGGGAACATAGAGTTGAGGGAACATAGTGTTGAGGGAACATAGGGAAGAGGGAACATAGGGCTGATGGAACATAGGGTTGAGGGAACATAGGGAAGAGGGAGCATAGAGTTGAGGGAACATAGTGTTGAGGGAACATAGTGTTGAGGGAACATAGTGTTGAGGGAACATAGAGTTGAGGCAACATAGAGTTGAGGGAACATAGAGTTGAGGGAACATAGAGTTGAGGGAACATAGTGTTGAGGGAACATAGGGAAGAGGGAACATAGGGCTGATGGAACATAGGGTTGAGGGAACATAGGGAAGAGGGAGCATAGAGTTGAGGGAACATAGTGTTGAGGGAACATAGAGTTGAGGGAACATAGTGTTGAGGAACATAGTGTTGAGGGAACATAGGGAAGAGGGAACATAGTGTTGAGGGAACATAGTGTTGAGGGAACATAGTGTTGAGGGAACATTAGCCTCTGACTCGTGACCCTCAGGCTCACAGGTCGTGTGTTGAGGTGGTGGTTGTTTAGTTTTGTTGGTATTTTGTACCTTGAAACTTTTTGGTTGGTGAAAAATCGGATGAAATGTGAAAAACAATTGTGAAGTCAGTATTAAGAGAAAAACATCATCTGACACGAGGCAGGTTGGATCCATGGACTCATGCAGCTGATGCCAAATTCTCACCCTAACCCATGTGTGTGTGTGTGTGTGTGTGTGTGTGTGTGTGTGTGTGTGTGTGTGTGTGTGTGTGTGTGTGTGTGTGTCTTGGCAGAAATCCAGATTTATCAGAGCAGGCTCGGTGAGTCTCAGTCTTTCTGTTCTTGGCTGTCAGGAGCAACATCCACCTCGAGGTCGGATGAGTCGTTTCACTCCGAGAAGCTTCTCTGCTCATCACGGTTGTGAAGCGGGAGGTTATCTGACTGACGGCAGACTTCTTGAATCGGCTCCAACAAAGTCTGACTCCTCTGACCTCTCGTCAATGTAACTACTACTTGCACTCGCTCTAACCTTAAGACATGTTTACATACTTGAATTTTCGTGTTTTTACAATAAGGGGATTTGGATTTTTTTCCTAGCCCTTAAAACTGAGAACTATGGAGACACAGCTATAACCCTTTTATTTTGAAAAAATGCGTTTCAATGGTGTGGTCACTCGAGTTGAAACATTTGAACTTGAGCCAAAAAAGAAATTCACGTGACGCGATGTCACAAAAGCCAATTAGCCGTTTGAGATTCACCAGAAGTCACTGACGTCCGCGTGCGTAAGAGAACGGGCCGATACTCCTTAGTTGTGTTTCCTCACGCGAGCAAACGCAACGGATCCAGCGGCCAAACTTGCGCGAGTAACGCGACGCAAAAATTCGCTTTGCGTTTGTTGTGAACACAACAACTGACCCAGCTGTGGTCAATGCAAAGACGCGAGTAGACGCGACATTCACAAAAAGCCAACCAGCTGATATTCGGTGTTTTAATCCAGCGGCCTCACTCGCATGGCGCAAATATCCGCTGTGCAGTTTGGCGTGAACGCACCAAAACACCTCCACCTGTTCGCTTGGTCCAAGAAAATTCTTTCCTCCTCAAATCTTCTCTTACTTTTCGCCCTCGTTGTTCCTCATTCGTAGTATTTTCTGTTAATTAGCAGGAGATTTCAAAAACACAATCTGCTTCCTGTTTACATCATAAAAACATATACACAGTGTGTGTGTGTGTGTGTGTGTGTGTGTTCGTGTGTGTTCGTGTGTCTGTGTGTTCGTGTGTGTGTGTGTGTGTCTGTGTGTGTGTGTGTGTGTCTGTCTGTGTGTGTGTGTGTGTGTGTCTGTGTGTGTCTGTGTGTGTGCGTGTGTGTGAGTGTGTGTGTGTGTGTGTTCGATCCGCGCTGTCAGGTGTGTTGTCGTCATCATAGGCGAAGATTATTTCTGACCAGATGCTGAAACACTCGTCTGGACGGAGATACGTGTTAGTTTTTTTTTAATAAACTCCTTCTTTCAAAACTAAAAACGTGGCCGGTCCCCACAACATGAGCAACGCCTCGAGCACATTCACGAGCAGATATACAATCTGTTTTTTTTTCCTTCGGTTCCTTCCCCGATCACTGACACCCAGGGCCGCCTCGACCACATGCAGCTCTGCAGCGGGTTTCTTTTCAGCCCAGATGCTGTTGACGATCTGACGATTCCTGGCATCAATCCGCCGCCGTTGGCAGCTCGACCGGCCAAACACAAATATAGATTAACACACACACACACACACACACACTGTAACATTTACACTCGCATTCACATTACCTTTGGCTGTTATTATCACACTGCACCCACTCAGTGATTCGCCGTGTTGGTTGGGCGGCCGATGCACCAAAGGCCTCGCAAAGTATCGAGTCCTATTACGTCGGCCCGAGCCGAGCGGGGCGGCGTCGATGTGAGCTGGGTACACAGGGGGGGGGCCTCGGGGCTGTTTCTGCTGCTCGCACACGGGAGAATGAGCACGGACTTCGAAATGTCATTGGTGGTTGCTGGGCAGATTAAATGCACTTGTATACATTTTTTGGGGCCGTAAAAGGACAAATGTGATGGAGGAAGTCAGAGCAGCTCCCGGCTGTTTGGCAGCAGCTGCCGAGATGAAAAAACAGAAAGGAGTTGCATCTAAAATAATAAAGTAGAAACATCTTTTCAAACCTTCACCTGAATACATAATAAACTTTGATCTAAATCTTCATCTGAAAACTCCTCCGAACAGTTGCTATTGATCAGATTTCCATAAAAAAGCTTCACCTTCAGTCAATTCTTCCAACTTTTATTCAAATCATTTTCCAAACTTAAACCCAGACTTTAAAACTTTGATCCAAAACGTACCATTAAAAAGGTTCTCACGGATCAAATTCTCTCAAAACATTCAACTTCTGAAAAAAGGCCTTGCACCGACTGTTGAACCTTCATCCAAACCTGCAGGTTGTCTAAGTCTTCTTCTAGACCTCAACCCTTCAAACCCAAATCTCCAGCGCCCCTTCATCTTCATCCAAATCTCTACCTAACCCTTCCACCTGATCTTAATCTTCTCAAAACCTCAACCGTTGTGCAAACATTCACCTTTATTCAAATCTCTGCTTCGAGCAAATGTTCATGTCCAACATCACCTCCGTCCAAATCTTCCAAATCTAAAGCTTTATACAAGAAGTTCTCTCTCTTTAATCCCGGTTATTGATTATTGTGAAACGTCATCTTTGCCCAAATCTCAGCCTTTTAAACTTCTGTCCAAACCTTCCTTCACTCTGCTTGATCCTCACCTCGGTCCAAGTCTTAGAAATCTTGAATCCAAATCTCAAGCTTAAATCTAAACCAACATCCCTCTCGACCACATCCAACAGTTTCTTCATTGAATCCGACACCTTTTATCCGGACGAGTCTTCCAATCATTTTAAAATATGTCCAGGTTTTCTACACCAAGATTCACGAAAGCCAACTAGAGTTGACATTCACCCGACGTCCGCGCTCGAAAGGGAGCGGGTGAATATTCGACCTCTGTCACAAATTCAGCCAGTCTTTAGTTTTTTCACTGTTTCCTGTTTTTGCCAAAACTAACTCGCATGTCATTTCAGACTCTGCCCAGTTGAATTGTTTATCATATTAAACTTAATGCATTTGGTTTACATTGCTAGAACATTTCTATATCACCTAAATGTTTACTGTCAATCAAATCTCCCAAACATATATTTCTAAATCTCCATCAAATCCTTCACAACTGTATCCAGACCTTTTCCCCCCCCAAACATTCACCTCCACCTGGATCTGTTCCAAGTCAAAGATTCTGCCGAATCAAACCTCATCTCAATAAACTTTCATTTCAATTTCTGCTTTTTGTGATTTAAGTTGCCGCCTTGAAATTTGAATACAATTCAAAGATTCTCAGTGTCGTCCGAACCTCTGCCTGTGTATTGTTCCTCTCCTCCATCTCATTCCACTCAGACCTTCACTTCCATCCAAACTTTCGGCTCCATCCACACTTCGGGGTCGGTTTTTTTTCCCCGCCACCTCATCTGTGCCGCCGGCCTCAAGCTGTGACTGTCATTTATCGCAGTGTGAGACGCGGCGGTAATAGACCCTCCGCTGTAGGCCACATCGCACTGCGCCTCATCCGCTCCTCCCCAGTTTACACTTCCCCACAGGGTTTAACACGTTGACAAAAGGTTTGAAATGTCCTCCATCGACTGACGAGGAGCTCTGACATCGACCGCAGCTCCGCGGGGGAATCGTTTCGGGGGCTCGGATGTTGACTGTTTAGCAGCATAAACCCTGATAATGGAGTCCTGGAGAAAGAGAAGAAGAAGCTAAATTAAACACGGGACGAGTGAAGCCGAGAGGGACGAGAGGGAGGACGGAGGAAGTGAGATGGACAGATGGAGAAATAATCACCAACAAGAGCAGAGCGAGCGAGCGTGGAGACCGGCGAGGCGGAGGAGGAAATAATGAGAGGAGGATAATCCCAGGTAGAGTCGGGACGGGAAGGTGGAACGAGGAAGGGAAATGAGAGAGAAAGGAGTCGTCGTTTGCATCGGGGAGCTGCAGGCCTGAATCACAAAGTCCCCATTAAAACCAAGATGGAGTCTCCCGCCCGCAGCCGGCGCTCGGCCGCGCTCGTGTGGATCCATTACGGCGGCGTAATTAGAGAGAGAACACGCCGATGATCCGCAGACGGGGCGCTGCTGCTGCGGTTTACAAGAGAGCGACTGAAACAACCTGCACTGGCTTCAGGAGGAGGAAATCAGATCAGATTGAATCAGATCAGATCAGAATGAATCAGATCGGATCAGATCGGATTGATTCAGATCGGATTGATTCAGATCGGATTGAAACAGATCTGATCTGATCTGATCTGATGTGATCCGATCTGATTCAATCTGATCTGATCTGATCTGATCTGATCAGATCAGTTTCATTAGTCGTGTATGTTTTTTTGTGTGTCCAGGTTAAAAAAATGTCCGACAACAAACTGTGAGTGAAGGTTGAATGTTTGGCCGCAGCACGACGACGGACACAGACACGGAATGAGACATTAGAGGAGGTTTGGGAGCGAACGTGTGAAACCAGTTGAGCAATAATGAAAAATAAAAGCCATCATCTGGTCGTCCGGGCCTGCGTCACCTCGCTCCTCATCTCCCGCCTGCTCGTTCACATTGGAGGGAATCTCTGCCGTCTATCCGTCTCCGTCAGCCCACTTTCATTTTCCCGCATCTCCTCTTCCATCTGTCATTGTTTCCCTCTCTCTCTCTCTCTCTCTCTCTCTCTCTCTCTCTCTCTCAGCTTTAATTGAAGCAGTGGTGGCGGGGCGAGCGAGGCGATACCTGATTAGCAGGTTAAATCATCGCCACGGCCCCCGATGGCAAATCCTTCTGCTAATAAAAAAAACTAAAACACAGCGGAGGCGATTACATCTCGCTACCGCTCTCTCTCTCTCTCTCTCTCTCTCTCTCTCTCTCTCTCTCTCTCTCTCTCATTCCTCTCTCTCTCTCTCTCTCTCTCTCTCTCTCATTCCTCTCTCTCTCTCTCTCTCTCTCTCTCTCTCTCTCTCTCTCATTCCTCTCTCTCTCTCTCTCTCTCTCTCTCTCTCTCTCTCTGTCTCTCTCTCTCTCTCTCTCTCTCTCTCTGTCTCTCTCTCTCTCTCATTCCTCTCTCTCTCTCTCTCTCTCTCTCTCTCTCTCTCTCTCTCTCTCATTCCTCTCTCTCTCTCTCTCTCTCTCTCTCTCTCTCTCTCTCATTCCTCTCTCTCTCTCTCTCTCTCTCTCTCTCTCTCTCTCTCTCTGTCTCTCTCTCTCTCTCATTCCTCTCTCTCTCTCTCTCTCTCTCTCTCTCTCTCTCTCTCTGTCTCTCTCTCTCTCTCTCTCTCTCTGTCTCTCTCTCTCTCTCATTCCTCTCTCTCTCTCTCTCTCTCTCTCTCTCTCATTCCTCTCTCTCTCTCTCTCTCTCTCTCTCTCTCTCTCTCTGTCTCTCTCTCTCTCTCTCTCTCTCATTCCTCTCTCTCTCTCTCTCTCTCGCTCTCTCTCTCTCTCTCTCCCTCTCGCTCTCTCTCTCTCTCTCTCTCTCTCTCTCTCTCTCTCTCGCTCTCTCTTATTTGATTTTCAATGCGAAGGGGTTTTATTGGCAGAGAGATCTCAAACATCTCATCAGGGCACAAAACGCCTTTCATTACATTTTATCTTTGGATCGGATCCAATATCAAAATCAATCAAACGCAAAGGGGATAAACTCTGCGAGGAACAAAACACTGTCGAAGAATCTCGAGCTCGAACACATCAGGGCCTCGTCTCGGAGGTCAGGAGTCGGCGGCAGGGGACTCGCCTGTCTGTGCGCAGGGGGGAGGAGTTTGGACAGGAAGTTGTATGACAGCGGTCGCCGGCTGGCGAATCCCAAACCGACCGCGAAGCATCCCGACACGACGCCGCACACAAACAGAGATATTTTTTATGTTATCGTGAGACGTGTTGAAAATGTTCAGGTCGTTATGAAACTGCGGCGGGACAAATTTAAAGATGATGTGTCGCCACAGTCGGAGAAAATCCATGGGAAACACTGCGGCAGGCACGGAAACACCGGCCCTGCTCTGTAACGGAGAGCTCCCGTGTGCCCCCCCCCCCCCCCCCCCCCCCCGTCCGATCAGCTCCAAAAGTTAATCATCTGGAGATATACTTCCAAGCAATATTCCCACCAAGTTTGGGAAAGATCGGACGTTGTATTGTTGAGTCATTTTGTACACACACACACACACACACACACACACACACACACACACGGTCGGGACTTGTCAACAGGCATGAACACGTCGGCTCATGTGTTGTTGTCACATGTTGCTAAGTAACGTTCAGAAAAAATGTTGACAGTGAAAACTGAGACGTTGAGCGGACTGAAAAAGTTCCGCTTTCATTTTTCCCCGCAACGAACTCAGCTCGGCCGATGCAACTTATTTTGTTTCTCAGTTGCGGTTTTCAAAAACTTGAAATTCGAAATCGTCACGAACGAAACTCTCACTGTCGAGGACGTGGGGGGAATAAATCGAGAGCTCACAAACCGGTATGATCGGACGCGGCGGGCCGCCGGTGCTTTGGAGAGCGTCTGATTTGTCTTTGATGAAAAGTCAAAGAGGTGCAACAACGGCTGCAGGCGAAAAGGAAAAAAAACTCCTGACTCAAACTTTGTAGGAATGAAATATTCAGATGTTTGAATTTGTTCACTTTTTAGATTCGGTGTCAGTCTTCGGACGATTCAGTGAAATGATGCACCGTGTTTTGTTCCCCACTGCAATGGATATCTATCTATATGTATACATATATGATAATACATCTGCTATGATATTATGAAATTATTTTAATTTGAGGGTACCAAAAAAAAATTGTAATAGACATTTTGGTGACTTGAGAGTTTCAAGTCTGTGGCAACAACAAGCGTGTCCAGACGTGCGCACCACTTTTTACGTGTCCTCTGGAAACACTTCCGTTTCGTTGCGGTTCATTTGCTGAGCACTTTTCTAAATGCTGCGCACGTGTTGTCAAATTGATGAAGATGTTTTCTCAGTTCGCTGGTGTTTTGTCTATTTGCGTGTGTGTGTTTTTCTTAAGTTGCGGTGCTGTGAGCTCTCGGGGCCACCGTACTATTCAATCAAAAGAAATAAATAACAGTACAGTGGTTTTAAAAAAGTCTCATCACAGTAGGGACGTTATATTTCGTCAAAGTGAACATTTCACTCAACACAATCCGTATCAACACGCGTGCGACTTGCCAGATGCATAAACTAACAACCTCCCCTCATTACGCTGATGGGAAACCTCATCGGGCCGCAATTACAAAGAGCATGTTGTAATTTTTTGTAGGGGCGTCAGGGATGGAAGAGCTCAGGCATCCTGGAACAGAAACGGCCTCAGGGCGTAATTCATAATTCCATTCGTTACACCTGCGCGTTTTTTCTGTCTATGACTCTCTGAAATGTACATGGTTAAAAACGCCGGTCAAACCAGGGGTTGGAGGGATTCACAAAAATGGCAGTGAGTGCACTTTTGGACTGGACCCCGTTGGTTTGGACGATGCTGATACCGCGCACGATGATATTTTGGTTGTTGTTGTGTCAACAGTTTTCCCTTAACTCCATCCAACATCTTTTGGACGAGCCGGAGCGGTCGACCGCGAGCCAGACGCCGCCGCCGTCCACATCAGTGCTGCACCAGCTGCAGGTTCAAACATCTGGTGGGATTCATGCCCAGCCATTATTACACATTGCCGTATGGTCCAGGCGTCCATATTCTTTTGGCCCTTTATCTCACTTTGGACCAAAGAACTGGGCTGAATGTTCTCCGCGTCTTTTGACATAATAAAAAAATTCTGGATGGCGAGGTCCGTCTGACTTCTTCCTCCAAACAGGAAGCGACCGGAGTGTCAAATCCAAACAGGAAGTGACTGGAGATTCAAATCCAAGCAGGAAGTGAAATCCAAACAAGAAGCAACTGGAGAATCAAATCCAAAGAGGAAGTCAAATCCAAACAGGAAGAGACTGGAGAATCAAATCCAAAGAGGAAGTCAAATCCAAACAGGAAGAGACTGGAGAGTCGAATCCGAACAGGAAGTGACTAAAGAGTCAAATCCAAACAGGAAGGGACCGGAGAGTCGAATCCAAACAGGAAGGGACTAAAGAGTCAAATCCAAACAGGAAGGGACCGGAGAGTCGAATCCAAACAGGAAGTGACTAAAGAGTCAAATCCAAACAGGAAGAGACCGGAGAGTCGAATCCGAACAGGAAGTGACTAAGAGTCAAATCCAAACAGGAAGAGACCGGAGAGTCAAATCCGAACAGGAAGTGACTAAAGAGTCAAATCCAAACACTTTTTCCTCAAAGTTTCCTCCAGATCTTTCTCTTGCGTATGAGTCCAACAAACAAGTCACACTTTGTTCAATAAACAAAGGCGAGAGTTTGTTGTCGTGGTCTGCAGATGTAATATGTTGGTTTATGTGTATTTTTCTGCAGTCCTCTCGTCTCTATACATAATATAATATAATATGCTTTTTCATTCTGTAAAGGGATTTTTCAGAATAAGTGCGTCGATATTTTAACTTTAGGGGATTTGGGAGTTTTGTTTTGTTCCATCAGCTACTGCAAAGCTTCTCTCACACTCCCACTGTAAGGTTACTCCTGTAGTAATGGGTTTCCTGATAACATGCGCGCACACACACACACACACACACACACTCTCTCCTCACTGCAGCTCGATGAGGTTGTGGTTCTTCCCCAGGTGATGCTGAGCTGCTCATAAAGCTATATGAGGTGTGGGATTAAACCTGTGTGTGTGTGTGTGTGTGTGTGTGTGTGTGTGTGTGTGTGTGTGTGTGTGTGTGTGTGCGTGTGTGTTAACACTTCTACACAAAATACATATATGAGACTAAAACTTTTATTTTGATTAGTTTTGATGAATAAACTTTAAAGGAAAAGCTTCCATGACTGTATTCTGACTAACCTCGACCTCCAGCCTCTGGTTGGCGTGGTGGTGGTGGTGGGCGGGTGGGGATTGGACCGTGCGCTGGAGGGCGACGCAGCTTGAAGGGTCGCGGCTCCTCGGTCGGCTGGAGAATAGAATCCTGCTTTCAGCTGAAGAGAAACATCTCCTTATTTTCCCGCGGCCGTTTGAGGATCTTTGGAAAGTGGCGGTGGGAAGGTGAACTGAGCGCTGAGAGGGTCACCGCTTCGTCCGCGCCTCGTCCCTGACCTTTCACTCACGGGTTCATGTTTTCATGTGGAAACGAGGGATCCACGGATGAATCACATTTCTCACTGATGTGCGTCCTACGCGTGAGATTCTCCCGACGTCACCGACGCCTGTGTCGAAAACGAACGGGCAAATATTGGCTGGTTGTGTTAACTCGCGAGAGGCCTGGATACGGCGTGATTGACAGCTGGTACCGCCCAACGGGTGCAGGTCGCAGATCCCTCCGTCAGGCCACACCCCCCTATTCCTCCGAGAGTGGTTACGTCCCGTTTCAAAAACCAAGATGGCGCCGAACAAAATACTAAACCT
Organism: Scophthalmus maximus; assembly: GCF_022379125.1. NCBI lineage: Eukaryota > Metazoa > Chordata > Actinopteri > Pleuronectiformes > Scophthalmidae > Scophthalmus > Scophthalmus maximus. The sequence continues at coordinate 25,652,532 of NC_061523.1, read as the reverse complement.
GGAGGATTCCAAACGACTCGAATGGGTTTATAATCGAATGTCCCGCATCTCGCGTCTGTCGTCCCCCCCCCCCCACACACACACACACACACACACACACACACACACACACACACACACACACACACACACACCAGTACAAGGAAACAGGACAGTGGTAAAAGATATCTAATTGACGTCAGCTGGAATACGTCGTCGGCGTCGCGTTCACTGACGGCTGGAGAAACGAACGCCGACACGGAGCGCGGATCAGATCTTAATTTGACATAAATGTCGTATATATATATATATATATATATATATATATATATATATATATGAAACATTTTAGAATTTAAAATCAAACGTTGGTGGGGTTTTTTTGGTAAAGGAGAAAAGAAAAGTCAGCGCTGATCCAGACGGAGGCGGAGGGACGGAGCCGAGGATCAGCGACAAGGAGTGAAGCTGGAAGATAAACCTCCATCAGCAGCGGCGGCTTAGGCTCTAATAAATGTTTGGTGTGGAGTAAATTGCCTGCTGGCCGCCGGTGTTTGACCACCGTCGGCTTTGTCACTGAGCCGCACAGCCTCTGAACTCACATCGCAAACCACTGAAAACCCTCCGCCGCCGCCGCCGCCGAGGCCGGAGAGCAGATACACAACATGTCTGCTCTCTGGATGCAGCGATGGCCAAAGAACAAACCATATATAAATGGATAAAACATTCATTTGGACAAACTACGCGTCGTGTTCAGCGTTTCTTCGTCCTGTTGCTCTTCCTCCTTTTCGCTCACGTCCGACAGATTCATGAAAAGGCGGTTTCATCCGACCGCTTCACGTCTTTGTGTCCCGGGAAGGTTTAGAGGAACAATTACAAGGATGCCAACGAAAAACAAACCGGAGGAGAGGAAAAACACACGGACACGGACGGGAAGAACAACTGTTCGCGGAGGCGTTGATTTTTCTGGTCGAACAAACTTCTCTGGAGCGGATCAGACGCTAACGAGCGAGCTAAAGCTATCGCACACGTGTAAAGGAGGAGCATTTAAAGGGCACGACCGGTGTTTTTCTCCGTATAGAGAAAGGCACGAACACCTTGTTGGGTTCGGCGGAGAATTTCGAAAATCTTGGCAGAACTTCAAATTTTCTTTTGTTTTCAATATTAAAGCTGCAGTGTGTAATATTTAGAAGGACTTATTAACATAAATTGAATATATTGTCCATAACTATGTGTTCATATATGTTTAATCACGATGTTTTTGAGTTAAATAAAAATGTAAAAAGTGAAATAATGTTGAATGTTTCTCTACAAGTCAAAATAATTGTAATTATTATCAACGTGATTAAAACCTCATTGTTTTGGTGTCAGTGAAATAAATATTTATTTATATAGTGACCTTCCGCGGTGAGAGAAAGGACGAGGCCGGCGCTGCAGTCGGCCTCGTCCAGCGGCGGCGTTCGCGGCCAGGTAAAATCACTGCGTGTGACAGGTGACGATCAAACAGACACACATCACGATGCAGCCAACGTACACACACACACACACACACACACACACACACACACACACACGCTTGTGCGCGTCCAACTGCAGCGACAGATGTAAAACGGCTCGCGGTCGATACCAGCGGCGGCTTCGCTCCACAGATCTCGTTCCTGAGCCGTCGGCGCAGCTGCTGGAAGACGACTTCCCGTACATGAGAACTTCCCGTTCCCTTCCCTTCTTCTAGATATCAACACACTGTAGCTTTAAACTTATTTCAACTTTTTGAGGAGACATTTTGGCGAGTTGGTCGGAGGCTACAAGCTTCTTCCTCTTTCTTAAGATGGAAACTCTGTGCTGCCCTCTAGTGGCTCCTCTGCTTTGCAACCGTGCCGACGTAATTTGAAACAGATGTATCTTGTTTATTTTCGTAGAGGAAGCATCTTAGAAAGAAATGAAAAAAAAATTCCTGTGTTGTTCCTGAATCAGCCAAGTTTACTTTTTGTTCTAAAAGGTGATAAACGTACGTTGTTGCAAACGCTACATAGCCAACGTTAGCGTCAACAGCTGTTTGCTCATTTCGTAGAGAGGCGTCTTTGGAGAGAGAAACCATCACCAACCAACCACCGCGCTCCATCGCTGCAGGGGAGGGAAACGTACAAACGGCCCTGAAATGTTGCTTTGAAATGTTTTGCCATGAAAACATTCTTCCTGTTACTGGATGTACAGAATTTGCCAACCACCGCCTCGCCGACCCCTCAGCTCCGTGTCTGGGCGGGTTGCCACCAATCGGAAGGTCGGCGGTTGGATCCCGGGCTCCTGCGGCCGACAGGTCCAACTGTGTGTGTGTGTGTGTGTGTGTGTGTGTTATACATGCTGTATGAATGTGTGTGTGTGTGTGTGTGTTATACATGCTGTATGAATGTGTGTGTGTGTGTGTGTGTGTGTGTGTGTGGGTGGGTGGGTGTGAAAGTGCTTGGAGTGCACAGCGAGACCGGAGCGCCACTACATTAAAACGCCGTCCATTTACAGGAGCGTGTTGCCATGCTGTTGCCATGGCAACAGCAGTAA
>NC_061523.1:25640000-25642500 GCF_022379125.1 Scophthalmus maximus | reverse complement strand
AAGCTATCGTAGTAATATCAATATAACGGGCTAATAATGTTTAAGTAACACTAACATGCTAGTAGATAGATTTAGGGGGAATTTTCCAGCATTAAAACACAATTTGAAGACAAAGTTGTGGCATCAACAGACGAGTGGACCGTGTGGGTGGATGTGGATGTAAAACCTGCGGCCGTGTTATTTCCTGTTTTCTACCTTTTTGTCAGTGTGTGTCCATTGTTAGCGACCAGTGTGTATATACATTCTGCTGGGGAACAAAAGGTCAGACGTCCTTAAGACTCCGTTTCCCCGGCAGGTCGCCGCTGAACTCAGGGACACCAAGTTTAAAATGTGTCTCTTACTTTGTACGTAGAAAGACAAATACGGCAGAGTAAAACTTACTTTTGTAGTTCTAAAAAAGAAAATACCAGTGCTTAGGTTATGTGATGTATTCACAGTTTTGACCTCTAATGGTTTAATGTCGTCCGACGGGATTATTACTTTCATATGTGATGTTTCAAATACATGTGACAGTTATGTAACGTACAATCGTATTTACAACCAGCAATAATTCATGTGTATGTCGCCGTCTTGTGACTCTTTTGTTGTATGAATACAGAACATATGGAAGTACAGTATGTGTTTGCCAATGCACTGTTGTGTTACGCATTGTATTATTAATGCTAATCATTTAGCTTCGTGCAGCACCGTTGCCCAAGACAATAAAGTTTCTTGTTTTTTGATTTTTTAAAATAAGTTTAGGCCTATTAGTGGGTGTGTTTCCAATACCGACTGCGTGACAGCTTAGTCGCCGATGCGCCGTTAACCTCTCATGGTGAAATACACTCTGCAAGTTTTATTGACCATTTTCAATAAGTCCTTTTTATGATATGTAGTTTTAATCTGGGAGGAGCTGCCGTGTTTGCCAGTTCAACTTGTAGTGAAACGTATGCTCACAAATATTAGCAGAACGTCTGTGTGTGTGTGTGTGTGTGTGTGTGTGTGTACCAGGGTTGTTGAGCAGGTTGTTGAGCCCCTCCTCCAGCTGGGGGTCTATGGGTGAGTCTCTCCCCGGTTCCCAGTCCACGTCTCCGGCTTCGCTTTCGCCGTGTCCACTGTCTTTGGTGCTCTGCCAGTCGGAACAGTCCTGACCTCCATATCTGCACAGAGCGCGTACACACACAAACACACACACACACACACACACACACACACACACACACACACACACACACACACACACACACACACACACACAACTGTCAGATAACATCCAGAATGTCACAAAAGATAGAGAGGATTCATAATTTCTAAAACTCAATGAATCCAGTCAGAAAGTCCAGTCGCCGTGTTTCCCCCGAATCAAACTTCTGATGTTGGTTTCAAAAAGTCACTGGATTCTCAAAATAAAACTCCACCACAGATCAACAACACTGAAGATTTAGCAAATTAGGAAAAGGCGATTTGTCTTACAGTGTGATTTACAGCCTGTAAAATACTCCACATCCTCTCGACACCTTTGGTTCGGAAAATAATACAATTTACAGAAAACAGAAATGAACAATTCGATTCACAAATAATACCTCAAATAAATAAAGGTCAGGTAAAGCAGTTTGAGGCCTGTCTCAGATTTTCATTCTTTTCTTTCACAGAGCAAGAAGAAGGAAAAAAGCCTGAATCCTGATAAGAGCCAGACGGAGCTGCAGCGTTCACGTGAAGACACGGAGCCAGAGGATCGGGCAAGGAGATAAACAGGATCAGATTCCTGAGTGACAAATGCAGTGATAACCACAGACGACCGCTCACACACACAAACACACACACACACACACACACACACACACACCTTTTGAACCAGTACAGTAACAGAGTGTGTGTGTGTGTGTGTGTGTGTGTGTGTGTGTGTGTGTGTGTGTGTGTGTGTGTGTGTGTGTGTGTTTGTGTGGGCAGGTTCAGACAGGAAGTCAGATAAAAGGTGAGTTCGTCACTCGGTAGCAAACACACAAACTTTTATTCTGGACATGAAGATTTAGATCTTATCTGTCTTTTCTGTGTATGTGTGTGTGTGTGTGTGTGTGTGTGTGTGTGTGTCAGTGTGTGTGAAACTTTCTTTATCACGTTATTACATGAAAAGTTTATTGATGTTCATTTCATTTTATAACCAGATTTTTTTTTTTAAATTTTAACATAATATTTTCACATAATAACCAGGTATTTTCATATTTTTTCATTCTGTTGATCAGGCCTTTGGCACAGTTTGTCTTCCCTCACAAAGTCTGTGTGTGTGTGTGTGTGTGTGTGTGTGTGTGTGTGTGTGTGTGTGTGTGCACTAATGTTGAAACAGTGCCAGCGTGAAACTGTGCGTGTATCAAGGTAATGTCAGATCTAATCTCGTCACCACGGCGACACTGAGTTACCTGCTTCCTGTGAATCAGTCAGACAGAGTCCAACAGACACACACACACACACACACACACACACACACACACACACACACAGCACTTTGGGGGTTGTGCGACAC
>NC_061523.1:25567500-25637500 GCF_022379125.1 Scophthalmus maximus | reverse complement strand
GTGTTGAGGTGGAGGTGAACATTAACCCCCCTCCCCTCCCTCTCCTCCTCCCGGGCGTCCTGCAGGCCTCTTCCTCTGCAATCTCCAGGGAGGAGAGAAACTTTCGTCTGGAGCCAGAGACGTCCGTGCAACGAGAGGAGCATGCTGGGTAAAAAGAACCCGCCTCTTTCCTTTCCTTTAATGTGATTCACGTGAGGATGTCGGTCGTGGCCCAGTGCTTTTGTATTCGGTGTCGACTGGGCGTCGCCGCGGCCCTGGATGATGCAGCCTGTCTCCAGCTCCGGTGCCCGTACGATGCTCGGGGCTGCGTTCACGACTCCAACTGATCAACTCAGCTCCTCAGACTTGTAAAGGAATTTGTTTTGAAACGCTTATGGAAAGTATTTGACATTTTCCGATGTACTTTGTGAGTTTTTTTTTCTTCCAGCGGCGGTTTCAACCGGTCAAACCCGCAGAACTTTATCTTAAAGTCACGTTTTTTGAAGATATTAGGAAAATACTAAGAGCAAATATTCATTAATTCCTGCTCATGTAAACACAGTAAATGAGTGATTGTGTCCAGTATGAGAACTGACGGCTTCTCCTTCCTCTGTCACTGTGTGACGTGCGACTTGAGATTGTGGATGTTGTGATTTTCTTGCTGTATGAATAAAGGTGGATTGAACCAACATCAGATAACTGAGTCACATTTAACTTTGAAGCTGCTAATTTGAATCTCCTAAAATCTCCATCTGTTTTGTTAATGCAACAAGGAATTGAGAGATTAAGGATATTTATTAAATCGAACGTATTTTTCTTTTTGTCAACAAATCCCATTAAAGACCAAATCAAGACCAATACTTTTAACCTCCCCCGAAAATCATTGGCTCCTATAATACATCTCGGAAAGCGTCTCACAATCACACTGGTTCATCTTTTCTGACGGGTTATATTTCCTGCATCAAGTGGACGTTGTCGTTTTTAGAGGAAAGTTTGCATCTGACTATTCTTAGTAAATCCTGGTGTTATAGTGACGCTGTGTGTGGGACAGTGTGGCTCATTGATGTGGTTTTAATAGTTTTCGGAAACAATGAAGCTCTATAGCACTCGCAGAGATAATACCAGACTGTAGATAGAGACAAACAGTCCACGGCAGCTGTAATGTCAGTGTTGGAACTAACTCCCTCTCATCACACTGAGATTTACTGTGAGACTCAGCAGCTCTGACGGTCCAATCAGTTCACTCTGCTTCTGCTTCAGTTTCTGTTTTCAGTCCGAGTCTGGTTTTTTTCTGTCTCTCTCTCAGCTCGACTCAGTAAAAGTGATTTTACCTAACCCTAACTCTTTTTTTTTTGGGGGGGGGGGTCGTTTGTAAAGTGACACAGCGGTGTAAGCTTACACTACAAACACATCGCAGATTACTTTGGCTGGCCTCATCCCCCCTAACCCCCTCCCCCCCTCCTCCTCCTCCTTCTCCTGCTCCTGGTTTCAATATGAATCTGATATTTGATATTTAGTAAAGACAAAAAAAGAGACGGACTGTCAAAGTTTCTTGCGGGAGCGGGGGGGAGAACACTGTCTGTGACACATGAGCACCTGAATAAACTTGCTGCTCTTCGGCCTCACAAGCCGTCAGGCTAGTTGTAACACACACACACACACACACACACACACACACACACACACACACACACACACACACACACACTCACACACATTCTCACACACACACACACACACACACTCACACACACACACACACACACTCACACACATTCTCACACACACACACACACACACACTCACACACACTCACACACACTCACACACACACACACACACACACACGCACTCACACACACGCACTCACACACACACACACACACACTCACACACACACACACACACACACACACACACACACACACACGACTCCAGCCTTCAGGCTTGTCTGAGTAAGTCATCAGACGGGAGGCCGAAAAAAAGGCAGAGAGGCTTCTGGGAAAAAATGCGAGGGAAGGTCTGTGTGATTGGGGGAGAGAGGAGGGGGGACACTTAACTCTGTCTACTCTCTAATGGACTTCACTTCAGATTAATCTCAAAGCCTGCAGGGGGGGTTTGGGGGGGGGGTGCAGAGTTAATTATGCTCCAGCTCTTTAAGTGTGAGCACATGTTGAAATAAATGTGATCACACGTTCTGGGATTGGGAGTAAATGACGTTCAGACGAGAGCCGGCAGCAGAAACATTAACCTTGATGTTGGAGCCGCAGTAGAAAAATGTAAATAAAGACAGAGACATTAAAACATCATCAGGCGGAGTTTGGTGGAAATCATTAATGCCGATGCAAAATGGACTCGTTTGTCAACATCACTCGCCGCTGCCCCGAACACACAACTTCAGAGTTTCAGTCATGAGTCTCAAGAGTTGCGGTGCAATTTCATGAGTTTTAATGAAAGCGGAGCCGAGGGAAGCACATTTTTTTGGTTTGCTATAAAAGATGTTCTCGCTCACTCTTGTGTTAGCGTGCATGACTCTCTTTTTTTTAGGCCAATCTTGTTTTTTTCTCTTCAACCAATAGCGTGAAACATTGACTGTAATCAACAGCTCAGCTCAGGAAGAAAAGTTAACTCACAATTCAAAGGAACCACGGTAGATGAAGGAATGTTTGCACAACTCACCTGCACCTCCGGGGAGGCCGAGGAAAGCTCGATGGAGTCTCCGAACGCAGCCATGGAAAGCCGAACCAGGTTTCGCAGCATCTGCCGGTGCTCTGCATCGTGGGCCCCCTGCCCCTCCGAGGTCTTCGGCCTCCTGAGAGTCGCCTGGGACCCCGAACATGGCGGCTCTGCCTCGTCCCCTTCACGGTGAGCCGGGCGCTTTAAGGTGCTCGAATGTGAGACTGAAGACGTCGACGAAGTGTTCCTGGATTTCCGAAGCGTCCGGTAAGAGGTGGCGGGTGTCAGAGGCAGAGTGCCATCGAGTTCAATGTTTCCAGGTTTCCGAAGGGTTCTGCAGTGGTGGGCCACAGGTTGAGAGGCTTCCCCTTCTGGGTAGCCTTGGGAATGGAAGCTTGTGTTCATGACCGATGGCGTCAATGTATACTGCCTTTCTGTTTGTTGATCCTCTGACATCACAGGAGGCGGAGCCAGCGGCTGGGCTTCGCTGTCGTCCTCGGAAGGCTCCTCCTTCCGCCCCCGGATGACGGGAATCAGCTGAATGTCAGACTTTCTGATGTTCTTCTGCGGACGCCGAGGATGGCGGGTGTAGGTCGATTCTGCCTGTCTGCAGTTGTAAGCGCGGTTGTCTCGTTTCTCAGGGCGGCAGAACGTCGTCACCAGGGCGATGGCCAACAGAAGCAGCAGGCATGTAGCGCCAAGGCAGATGGCTATCATCATGGTGAAACTCAGCTGTCCACGGTTACCAGGTGACGAGTTCTTCAGATGGTCCTTGAGGTTGATGAAAGTCACCTCCAGAGTCACTCTGGTGACCAGACTGGGAGTCCCCATGTCCGAGACAGCTACGTCCACCTTATAGGTTTTCCCAATGAGCTCAGTGGCATTGGTGGTGTTAACAAACAGCTGGCCTGTAGCCTCGTCCAACCAGAAGAGTCCGTAGTCGTTCCCCTGAGTGATGAGGTACTGGACTTCTCCATTGAGCCCCGAGTCGGGGTCTTCAGCCTTTATGGAGGATGCAAGGAATCCAACAAGTCCCTCTCTGACAAAGTTATTAACTGTAAAATCGGTTGTTGCCTCCTCCATGCCGTTACCCAGTTCGGTCACTATCTCCCCCTTGTCTGCATTGACGGGTACACTCAAAGACACCACACCATTTCTGGGTTTTGGCTCCTTGATGACAGGGTAGTTGTCGTTCATGTCCTCGATGTCGACCTGCACAGTCGCAGTGCTGGTGAGAGGTGGGTGACCGTGGTCGACGGCCTCCACGATAAAAGAGTAGTTGTTGGATTCCTCGTAGTCCAGAGGGCGCTGGATGCTTATGACACCACTAGTCGGGTGGATGGAGAAAGATTGTGTGTCACTCTCCAGGTCGTTGGAGTTGTGTATGAAGTAGGAAACTCTTCCACTGAGCTCCAGGTCAACATCATGGGCTTCAACTTTGAGAGCATGGTAGCCTGCAAGATTGTTCTCCTTGAAGGAGGCCTTGTAGAGGGAGGTGGAGAACACTGGGGCGTTGTCATTCTCATCCAGGACCTGGACGGGCAGTTGTTTAACACAAGACAGAGGAGGATCTCCGTAATCCTGGGCAAGGAGCGTGATGTTGTACTGCATGACCTTCTCTCGGTCCAGGCTGCCGTTGGTCACAATCATGTAATTGTCACCGTGGATGCGCTTGAGGCGGAAAGGGCCGGATCCTTTTTGAATATGTGCCCTCACTTTGCCGTTGTCTCCCGAATCTGCATCAGAAACCATCACCAGAGCGAGAAAAGTGTCCTCCGGCGCTCCCTCCAGCACTGTCGCCACAGGTGAGTTGGGCGGAGTCCAGGTCATGTGTATCCTCGGTGCGTTGTCGTTGACATCTCTGAGCTTGACGTGCAGTTTGCAGTGCGAGGGGATGGCGTTGGGCCCACGATCACGGGCCTGAATAATCACTTCGTAAGAGGTCTGGGCCTCGTAGTCCAGCGGTGCTCTGAGACTCACCGATCCACTTTGCGGATCCACGTAGAAAAGCCTCTGAACCTCCGGTCGCGTGTGCTTACTGAGCGAATACTCCACTTCACCATTGGCACCCTGGTCCGGGTCAGTGGCCTTCAGGTTGATGATGGTTGTCCCTCGGGCTGTGTCCTCTGGAAGCTCCACGGTGGGAGTGCCGTCCTCAAACGTCGGACTGTTATCGTTTGAGTCCTGAATGTTAACACGGACTAATGTGCTGCCAGATTTGGGGGGGTTCCCTTTATCCCACGCCACCAGGGTGAGGTCGAAGGAGGTTTGAACCTCCCTATCCAGTTCTTTAATGATCACCAGCTCTGCTTGTTTTGACCCATCGGGACCAACCGTCACATCCAGAGCGAAGTGCTGGTTGACGGACAGCGAGTAGGTCTGGAGGCTGTTGGGCCCCGCGTCGGGATCAACCGCCCGGTCCAGAGGGATCCGCATTCTCAGGCTGGCCGTCTCCGAGATCTCCACCTCCTGCAGAGGACTGGGGAAGCTGGGGCCGTGGTCGTTCAGGTCCATCACCTCCACACGAACCCGCAGGCAGTTCACGGCGCCGCTCTTCCTGTAGAGGACGCTGAAGGCCACCTCGCACAGGTCGGACCCCCTGCACAGCTCCTCCCTGTCCAGCCGGCCTTGGGTGGAGACGACCCCGTCTCGAGCGCTGACGGAGAAGGGAAGGGCCTTCCCGTGTTCCACCACTTGGAAATCCTCCAGGGGCCCACCTTCGTCCCTCTGCCGGAGGTCATCCAACAGCCGGCCGACCTGCGTCCCCGCCAGCTGCTCCTCCCAAACCCGGTACTGGATGGTGATTGATGACGGCTCAAAGGAGCGAGCCTCAGAGCAAAGACGCAGAACCAGAAGCAGAGCGAGCAGCATAATGATGTGAAGTAACAAAAATAATAATCTCCTGTCTACTGACTAGGCTGACATTTTTTTAGGGGGGGAAAAAAAATCTGATTTCGAACTTAAAACGACTGTAAAACTGTTTTCTTTTTGAAACAGAGTGAAAAAAAATGATCACGTCTGTTTGTTTCAAACATCAGATGAAATGACGATGAATTCCAGTTCTTCCCCAGTCTCTTCTCACAAAACAAACAACCAAAACCAGCGAAGGAAAACTGTCAAACTAAATATCTAATTACTCGCTCAGAAGACAGTTTTATACATAAACCTATGATTAAGACATGGTCCTGTACGCTACACTCTGCCCCGTTGCTTCTTACTCACTCACTCTCGCTCACTTCATCCTCCTCCTCCGCTGCTCGGGACAGTTTTGCCTCAACAGAGAAAGTTTGGATGTGGATGTTTCCACATGCCGGCGGAGCCCCGGCCAATCCGAGGGGAGGAGGCGGAGGAGGAGGAGGAGGAGGAGTTATATATGCAAATACAATCCAGACTCGACACAAAGGAGAAATCCATCCTGCCCTGAGGAAACTCAGCACAACTGTGGAGTGTTTAAAGAAATATGACACCACCTCTCCGTCACTTAACGCCCCCCACTCCGCCCCCGACTGAATAAACTCATCACAACCTGCAGCCTGAGCTCTTAAATCTTTTGGAAGATGTGTGCAAAGTTAAATCCCAGTGGGGCTAAAGGTCACAGCGAGACGTATGAGTGAACCCCGCTGTGATGACGTACGGTCTGGGGGGGAAGGTGAGAACCAAAACATTAGATATGAAGATCGTCCCTCATCATATATATGTATGTATATATATATATATATATATATAAAAATTACGAAGAGTAAATTAGTTATCTCGTTTCCTTTGAACACAAAGTTCCACGATTTTTAGTTTTTTTCGCGTGATAGATATTGCGGATGTTATTTAGGAGGAAGATTCAATCGGCGAAGATTCAACCTACGATGACATGAATGCTGGAAATTCACATGCCCCCCCCCCCCCCCTCCCTTTGAATTATAATGATGAAGTGTTCTTTGGACCACAGAAGTCAAAACACATTGAGCGTCGTCGTCGTCGCCGTCGTCTCGGTCATTTGTTTGTTTGTGAAAAGATCCGTGGGTTTAAAGTATAAATCTTGATTTTTGAGGATTTATTTGCGGCAAAGAAATGATTTGCTGAAGATGGACGATGGGCAACGTCACAAAAGCAGCTGTAGGTTTTTGAGAAGTGTGGCAGGTTTACTGGATTGTTGAGCTGATGAGATAAGATGAGATTACATAAGCTAAGATAAGACAAGTTATTAATCCGTCCCGTAGGAGAAATTAAATTTGACACAGGAGCACAGAAAAAGTTGTAGCACAAGGGGAAGAAATAAAATAAACACGGAAACAGAATCCCCCCATAAATAATACAACAATACCTAATATAATATAGACTTTTACTGATACTCATCATTCACTATGACGCAGTGCTTCAGTCAGTATGTCTCACGTCTTTGTTTAGAAACTTGCAGACACCAAATTGAAACCCTCCGATCAGCAGCTGCCGGCCGCTCACGACCGCAGATCCACCAACACACACGAGCTGAATGTTTTCACACAGCTTACTTTTCATTCGGTCCCTCGAAATATCCTGCTGCAGGCCGAGAGGGATCAGACGTATCACTTTCCTCTCGGCCTCAGTCGGGGGGGGGGCATCAGTGTCCCGTCACCTGCCAATGAAAGACGTCAAGACATATATATATATATATAAACATATATATATATGTTTATATGTATGTGAAAACATCACTACACGACAAGTGAGTCAGGCGAAGTGGTTAAGTCTCTCTGACAAGTTGTCTAGGAAACGAGTCTCCTCCACTTCACAGTTTGTGTGAGGTATTTTATAAAAGTTCACCTTGTGTGGGATGTGATGTCATCGTCTTTCACTTTGAATTCACTCAAGGTTCCCAAAGACGTTTTCAGAGGCAACTTGTTGCTGCCGGTAAGATCAGAGCAACTAGACAACTGGAAGTGAACCTTGAAGAAGGATTTCTGAATATATGACAAAAAACAACAACCTCTAAAATATTTTCATGACCTTTAACATTAAGTCTGCAGTCGTCTGCTGCGCGACCAAAACCCGAGCTCCGGAGTTCATCAGGGTCAGGGCAGAGGTCGACCAATCAGATTAGACTATCAGCAAAACAAACACCGTCGACCTCCTGCCTGCAGGCAGTGTGTGTGTGTGTGTGTGTGTGTGTGTGTGTGTGTGTGTGTGTGTGTGTGTGTGTGTGTGTGTGTGTGTGTGTGTGAGAGCTTTTGCAGAAACACACAGGCATGCGTCTGTTTCCAGTTAATGCACCACCTGTATGAAAGTGTGTGTGTGTGTGTGTGGTCAGGACGTTTCATACCGTCAGGCCTCTTCTTCCTCCTCCTCGGCTCTCATTCATTTACAATTTCAGACGATATCGACAGGAAGGAAAGATGAGGAATGAAAAGCAGGACTTTGGCGGATGAAGAACATCTGCAGCAGCTGCAGTGATTTAGAACCATGTGTAAGATCACACACACACACACACGCACACACATCTGATAACGTTCATGTAGAAGCTGATACTGTTACTACACATCTGATCAGCACGTTTCTGTGTGACTGTGTGTGTGTGTGTGTGTGTGTGTGTGTGTGTGTGTGTGTGTGTGTGTGTGTGTGTGTGTGTGTGTGTGTGTGCGTGTGACCCCCATTAGTAGTTTCACCTGAAGGCTGAAAGCAGCTAAAAAAAGGCCATCCACCAACAGTGTGTGCGTGCGTGCGTGCGTGCGTGCGTGTTAAAAGCAGGATGTAGCTGATCTGCTGGCCCACGTGTTGCAAGATAAGGATCAAAGAGGAAGAAGACAAACAGCGTAGTAGAGTGGGAGGATGCACCGTGTGTGTGTGTGTGTATGTGTGTGTGTGTGTGTGTGTGTGTGTGTGTGTGTATTTTCCACATTAGCTTTGTGTATCTATTTTTATCAAATTCTAATTGACGGAATTGTCTGTGTGTACACACACACACACACACACACACACACACACACACACACACACACACACACACACAAAGTGTAGACATAACAACAGTTGGGGTAGAAATGAAAAAACTAAATCTGCGATGAACCTCAGTTGTTCCGTCCGTCAGCGCCGCCGCCGTCGTCTCATTGGGCGAAGCCCACATGACAACAGGTGATGACACGAGTCTGCTGACACCCAATTGGTGACCGAGCTGAACCCGCTCACCTCCTCCTCCTCCTCCATTGTCCCGCTGCGCCGACGATTATTTTGTTTACGTGTGGACCTGTGACCTCGCCGCTCCTTCCTCCTCCTCCTCGTCATCACCCCCTCTTTGTCTGCCTCCCTCACCTCGTCTCCTCGCCACCCGTCTTTCTTCTCCTTAAACCTTTCTGCAGACCTTCCTCCTCCTCCTCTTCCTCTCCTGCATTTGGGAACAAGCTTCCTGCCACAGGAAACGGTCTGATGGTGGAGGCCCGAAGCAGGATGTCCCGCACAGGAGAGGAGAAGAGGAGAGGAGGAGAGGAGATGAGGATAGGAGAGAGGAGAGGCAGAGAGGAGGAGAGATTAAAGAGGAGAGGAGAGGATGAGAGAAGAGAGGAGAAGAGATGAGAGAGGAAGAGAGATGAGAGGATGAGAGAGGAGGGAAGGACAGGAGGTGAGGAGAGGAGAGAGAAGACAAGGACCAGACCATTTTCCTCTTTTGAACCTAAACCACGTTTCTCTCTTGTGAATCAAGAGTTGGTTCACTTCCTGTCTGAGGAACAAGTGGTCCACATCTGTTTCAACGCACGCACGCACGCACACAACGTTTAATCATTCAAAAGAGAGAATTTCCTCCGGGTTTTTTATAACGTCTTTAAATTTCATTCAAAGCAACTTGGTGTGTGCGTGTACCTGTGGTCATAAGTGATCAGTGTCCTTCATGTGTGTTCATCTTTCATCTCGGATGAAAACCACGAAAGAAAAACAGCAGTTAACGGACATTTCCAGACTCTGGAAGCTGATTTTCATCATCAGACAGACACACACAGACACACACAGACACATACGCACGCACACACGCACGCCCACACGCACGCACACACACACACACACACACACACACACACACACACACACACACACACACACACACACACACACACACACACACACACACACACACACACACACACACACACACACACACACACACACACACACACACACACACACACACACACACACACACACACACACACACAAGCTGTGTCTTGACACGGTTGTGCGGGTTATTTTTTAATATATTTGTGAAATATATTTTTTCCTATTGAGAATAAAGGTAGAATTATATAATTCCTCAGTGTTGAAATTAAAATGATCCAGTCTCACTGTTTTCGTTCCTCCCTTGTGTGATTTTTCACTTTCCTCCTTTTGTGTTTCTGTTTTCTTCGCCGCTTCCTGTTGACGTTCAGCGATGCAGAATCTGATTAGACACTCGATTGTCTTTGACATAACAAAGACAAGGAAACAAAGGGGTTTTATCATTATTATCATAAAACTTGAGCTGTTGTGAACTGTTTTGTTCGAGCAGCAGCTCGGTTGTTCACTGTCTCCTGATGTTCAGGGGAAATGCTGCCACCGTGTGGTGAAGCGTGGAATTGCCTCTCCATCGTGAAGTTTCACTTCCTGCTCGTGTCAGAGGATCTGTGCATCCACGTCTGGTGACTGATTTTCATTTTCACTGCACATTTCACTTCTTTGAATATTCAATATCATTGACCTGTTGTTTTGTAAAAACTGGGGACTGGATATAAAAATTATTAATCAGTTTAACTATGATTTCAGATAATACGATAATTGACATAATGTCTGTATCTTCAGTTAAATGTACAGAGACTGGTACCGACCTCAAAAATCTATTTTTCATAATAACTATAAAAAATGTAATCTGTATTTCTCTCTGAACTTACGACACTGAAACACTGATGAAGGTCAGAATCATCGTCTCAGAACAAAATACACAATTTATGTGAGTTAAAGTTTATTAAAAATCATCGTAACAGTAGAAAAAAACAAATGTGAAACATTAAGGCAAATGAACTAAAAATCATATCAATGACTTCATTTTTGATTCAAATTTTTTTTTTTATGGATGAATGCATTGAAGATAAAATATGATAATTTCAGACTGTCAAAAAAATTCCTGGTTCAAATAAAACAAAAACAATTCAAAAAAAAATTTGACAGATCATCACAAAAGACAGAACTTGCTATGCTTGTTTGTTTGTTTTCTAGCCTTTTTTTCCTTTAATAAATTCTCAGACTATTTTAATAATCACCTAGTGAACAGCTGACGAGCTGTAGCAGGTAAAGTGAAGCTGCTCCTGGTAAATAGAAAAATACAAAATGGCTCAGATGGATCAAAACAAAGAGGGAAAACTTTCACTAAAAAATCAAAATGAATCTGTTTTGATTGTTAAAGAAAAAAGTTATCGTTTCCCAATTTTTCTTTCAATGTGCAAATAATCAAAACCAGAAAGAAAAAGATAAAAGAGGAAACCTCAGACCTCCTCCTCCTCCTCCTCCTCCTCCTCCTCCTCCTCCTCCTCCGGGCCGCACCGTCGGTGGTGCGGTTCAGTCGGAGTGAAGCGAGAGGGCGACCTTCACGCAGCCCAGCTCTTTGCCCCCGCTGCCCGCGACGCCCTGGACCCGGTAGTTCCCATTGGTCAGCCAGTCGGGCAGATCCAGGACGGGCAGGAAGAAGTCGGACTGAGGCAGCGAGTACGAGCCCTGAGGACACACACACGCATCGAAATATTATCAGAATAAGGTAGAAATATTTTGAGACTAAAGTTGAAATATTACGACAATAAGGTTGTTATATTACGAGAATAAAGTTGTGATTTTTACAAGAATAAAGTTGTAATATTACGACTTTATTTTAGTAATATTACGACAAAATATTATGAAGATAAAGTCGAAATATTATCAGAATAAAGGCGAAAAATAAAGGCGAAAATAAAGGTGAAATATTACGAAAATAAAGGTGAAATATTACGAGAATAAAGTCGAAAATATTACGATAATAAAGTTGACATATTACGAAAATTAAGCCGAAATATTATGAGAATTAAGTCGAAATATTTTGTGAATAAAGTCGTAATATTACTAGAATTTTTTAATTTAATTTAATATTATATTACAGAAATAAACAACAACCCAGGAGACAGGTATGAGCCTTTTCGAAGTCTTTGAAAAAATTAGTGAGTTTAATGTTAATGTTTAATGAGTTTTTTCTTGCAATATTATGTCTTTTTTTCCCTTGCAATTTTATGACTTTATTCTCATAAAATTACGACTGTATTCTCAAAGTCTCCATTTTTTTCCCTCAACTATAAGCATCCTTATAGAACAAACCAAATGGTAAAACATGCAACTCACGGCCTTGAAGGGGCAGCGGCAGGGCAGTCCGTACGAGTGCAGCGGCTCGGGACAGTCCTGGCCGGGCGGGATCAGCTGGCTCAGGATGTCACAGGCGTCCCGGTAGTGGCAGCTGCCCAGCTCCTCCACGCAGGGGACCCTCACCCACAGACCAGCCACCTGCTTCTCCAGGGTCACGTTCAACTGGCGAGGAGGAAACAAAGAGCGGAGACGTTCAGTCAAAGACAGGAGACTGGAGGATTCACAGAAGTTTCACTTTACATTCGGGAAGAGACAGTGGGGGGGGGCAGAATAATTTTGTTTTTAATGATGCGGTTGAAAAAAGCTGGTAGCGGTGGAATGTGGTCAGCACAACAAACATGTCGGCATGTGAGGAGGCATTGGAGGAAAAAAAAAACACTTTTTCTTCTATTGATAATGTTTTTTATGGCCTGTGGTGATCACGTGAAGCTCACAGGAGCAGGTCAGGACACGCCGGGTGTTCCTCTAGACGTTGAAAAACAACGTGTTCACACACACACGCACGCACACACGCGCTGGATGTTGCACGTGCTGCGTTTATGGTCCCATGGCAATAACAGACACTTACATTTACAGGGGGGGGGGCTCTGACAGCAGCATTTCTGCCTTTTTTTCTAAACTCACTTCAGTTAGAGGCCGAGGTGGTTAACGTCGTGTTAGTATTTCACACTCACGGAGAGGGGAGTGGCGAGTTCCACAGACGTGGATCCGGAGGCGGAGGCCGTCAGTTCTCCTGGGATGGTGACGGGGTCCGGAGACACGTTCAGGGTCTTCAGCACGGCAGGAGCGTCGGGCTGACCGCAGTTCTTCCAGTCGAAACCCAAAATCTGTTACACACACACACACACACACACACACACACACACACACACACACACACACACACACACACACACACACACACACACACACACACACACACACACACACACACACACACACACACACACGTTTTTGTATTGATTTGAATGCACAACAAGAAGATTTTGACTCTACGAAAAACGACAAACTCTACTTTAAAGAAATTTTTTTGGGACATTATCTAACCAAATATTACACACTACGGCTGCACCTAACGATTATTTTCATTATCAATTAATCTGTCGCTTATTTTCTCCGATCAATCGATCGGGCGGCGCGGTGCTGCCGCGGAGGTTATCACTGTCGCCTCACTACAAGGAAGGTCCTTGGTCCGAATCCCGGTTCGGACCAGCCCAGTTGGCTCCAGCGCCCCCCCGCGGCCCTTAGAGGTCAAAGCGGTATAGATCATGGATGCATGTTTGTTTCTTTATTGATTAATTTAGTAAACGTTTCCTTGTGATTGCAGTCCGTCGCCTGTAGGGGGTGCTGTGGCTCCCTCGGCGCCCCCTTCACGGATACTTCACAAAACCTCGGAAAATGGAGACACCTTGTCTCCACCAAAAAGATTTTGACTCTCAGCTGTAACTATTCAAAATGTCGGACGGTCACTTCCCTCACGCGAGAGAGGCTGGTTGGTTCCAGACCGGCTCCACCAGCTCGTGTCGCGGCCCGTTGTCGTTACCTGCTGCGGTGCGGCAGCCCGGTACCTGAACACATCTCACCTGGGCCTTGGTGACGACTCTCCCGCAGCTCACCGCCGCCACCAGACTGACGGTCAGCGCCAGCATCAACGACTTCTCCATCCCGATGTCTCGTTCTCTTCCCGGCGCGCACACAGACAGTCACACTCCCGAGGTGAGGAGGAGGGAAATAATGATCCGCTGTGGCGACAACGAGCCCTTAAATATGACCGTCTGTTTTCACTTCCGTGTTTTCGAGCCACTTCCGCATTTACGAGGGAACCGGCCCCGTCACGTGACCACTACCGAGTCACGTGAGAGCGAGAGGAGAGTGTTTTTTTTATTTTTTTATTGAACAAAGATCATATACAGAATTATTTAAGAAGATCTTAATATCAACCCTTACAAAACATTCAAGGCACATAAGGAAACATCAAACAAGTGTAAAAAAACAAATAAATAATATGCAAAAATAAATAATGATAAAATGAAATAATAATAACATAAATATTAATGAAAAGCAGATTCCCTGAGCGCATAATAGGTCGGATAAAGAATTTTGCTTGTAGAATCAGATTGTTCAATATAGAGCCAAGCGAGAGAGAGTAGCGACAACGGAAGTCCAAAATGTTTGCGCGTCACATGACTCGTGTAGACTTCGAATAGTTCCCAGAAGTTGTTGGCTCGAAAAATTAGAATCCATTATTCAGAGCGACAGAAACGCAATATTTGGTAATTAGTCGTCGATAAATGTATCGATTTACAATATAGCAGACTGACATGCCTATGTAGTTACTTTTTAAGCCAAATATTTTTTTTCTAAAATGCTTTAATGCGAATTTTGATTTGATTCAGATGTGCTGATAATATACATTTTGTTTTACCCTATCTTACCCTTCATAAGTCCAACACAGACGGTCCGTTGATCCATTCTGCTGCTACTCACTCCCGGGAACTATTGAGAGTAATTTCTTTCTTTCTTTACTTGTTTATTCATTTAATGACATCACGTGTCAGCGTGTGAGATCAAGCAACGTTAGGTATTATTATTATTCATAATAATAATAATAATACATTCATAATAATAATAATACATTGTTATTATATTATTACCATATACAAAAGTATGATTACCATGTACAAAAGTATGAAAACATCAGGGAACTTTATGTATTAGAATAAAAGGTTGTATTAATTATAATTTGTTTCATAATAAACTACAAAATAATGTCGAAGGCGATTGAGAATATGCTGTAATAGTGTGTTACGGCCACTAGATGTCGTTGTAGGAAAGTGTCTTACACACACACAGCGCTGCAGAAATGTGTCTCCATTGATCTCATTGTCAAAGTCATCAAATAATGATAATAATAGTAATAGTGATGATAATAATGACAACACACGGACAAGTCAGGGCACAAAATAGACAAATGCCAAAATTCGAGGTCAAAAAGACAAAAAATAAACGGGCTTGTATAAAAAACGAGTTGTGTATTTTTAGAATAAGTTTATGATAGTGGTAACTATTATTATATGCTATTCTTCATTTTCTATCTTGAAAAAATTGAACTTGAATGCAACGCCCCGCATCCCACACTCTCCCATCAGCACCTGAACGCACCCTGACAGGGGCCTTAAAGTGACAACGTGTTGGGGTCTTCTGGCTCATTTACAGGCTACAGGGGAAATACAAAAAAATGGACAAATTAGGTGATAATAATGTGTGGCAGCAGGTTTTTCTAGCATCACATAATATCACAGACATGCACGAGTGGTTGTATGGTTTAGTCCGACTCTTGTGTGCAGCACCGAGAATGGAGGAAGAGGATGGAGGAGGAAGAGGACGGAGGATGGAGGGAGGAAGAGGATGGAGGAGGAAGAGGATGGAGGATGGAGGGAGGAAGAGGATGGAAGAGGAAGAGGATGGAGGAGGAAGAGGATGGAGGGAGGAAGAGGATGGAGGAGGAAGAGGATGGAGGATGGAGGGAGGAAGAGGATGGAGGAGGGGTTCAGGGGCGCCAGATGATGCTGACGGTGACAGGAGGCGGGGGGAGGAGGAGGAGGAGGAGGAGGAGGATCCTGGTCGCCGGCAGCAGCAGCAGCAGCAGCAGCACCGAGCCGCTGCTCCATCCCATGCGTTCGGAAGAAAAAAAGAAAACTAATGGGCTCGGATCGAGACATGTGCTGCTGCTAGTTATGATCACACCTCAATGTATGTAGCTTTATTTAACCCATAAAACATCGCGTCTTGGTCCAAAGGCCTGAAAATGCTTCCCTGCTCATCATCCGCGCACATGGAGGAGGAGAGGGACGCGCACATGCAAACGGAGGTAAAGCAATACAAAAAAAGAAAAGAAAAGGAAACGGCTCAAATGTTCATTTTTTTTTTGCCTCTCATCCAGTTTATTGTGCATGAAAACCATGTCGGGGGAAAGATGCGTCCCTGCGCGTTGTCCTCTGCGGCGGATGGGCTCATCCCAGCCGGCGTGGTGGAGCCGGCCGGCTCCTCCTGGAGGTTATTGTAGACATGAAAGAGTCGGACCCCTCCCTAAAAGATGGAGGATTTTTTCTCTCTCGATACTCCTGACTTCATATTTAGGCTACAAGCGACATGTTCTGCACTGGGGAAGTTGCTGGGTTTCAAAATTGGGATTTGAATCCGTCTTTATTTGAGGGAGAGAGAGAGAAATGTGCTGAGTGTGTGAAGAAGAGAGGATGACTGTTTTATTCTCTGGGCTGTGTGACGTCTGACTTCAGGACAGGAAAAAAAAAAGAAGCTTTGGCCTCAGGTTTAACATGATCTTTTGCAGAAATAGATTTTTGAGTCCAACGTTGATTTGATTCTGAAAACCAGATGCTGCCTCCCACCGCCATTGATTTACACCTGCAAAGAGGTGATGGGAAGTGAACCCAAGACCCCTTCCACTAGTAATGCCTTGCTCTATGCCGTTAGTACAATTGGAAGCGCCATATTTGATAACTACCCCTGCAGTCTACAATGCTTGCTTTAAATGCTTTAGAGATAATTTAAAAAAAGGAATTGAACCCTCAACCTCCACAGGGTTTGTTAGTCCTTTGCTCCCCCCATTGACTCACAAAGAAGGAATGGAACTTGCAACCTCGCCTTGCTTCCAATCGGGTTAAAAAGCCATGTTGCTGTAAGTGCCTTCGTCAAGACACTTAATTGCTGGGAATTGAACCCCCAACTTTGGAAGCGTGTTGGTGCCTTGCCACACCCGTTGCCTTACATGTACAAAATCTGACTTCAATGCAAATCGTTACCGTCTTCCCGAAAGTTGTTTGAATCCATAGGGGCATTTTTTCTTCTTCTTTTGTTAGTCTTGCTGTAGACGGGAGGTCACTGAATGCCTCGCGAGGTCCAGTTACCATTTTAATTGAAGTGCATGCAGAGGGCCACTCCGTCAGCGAGTGTGGTCACTAACAGCGGGACGCTGCTCATCTCTCCGTCGGTCCCGAAAAAAAAAGAAAGAAAAGAAGCAGGAGCCTTCAGGACTGGACAGAAACGAGATCGAGATTGTTTCTCTTGTTAACTCGAGATAAGACGGGAGAGGGGAAGAGGACAACCAGGCAAAGAAGGATTCACCATAATGAAAGTTATTTGGTTCAGCTGAGAAGTCAAAGAATTTATAAGTTTCCCCGTCGGAGTCAGCGCAGCTATATGTGCCCCTCCATTTTGGGCATTCCCGCGTAGGGTAGGGTGTCCCATTTCTTTTGAAGATCAAGGGGTTGGAGATGATCTAACCCTTTCAAACCAATTCAAACAGCCCTTCAAACGTAGGGTGGTCAGATGCTGAATTCAGGTGGAGGGTATGGGGTCAAGGGGTAAATGGGATGGACCCGAAGTCTTGGATTGACAAAAGATTCTGAGCAGTCACCTCATACTATCCTTGAGAGGACAGACATCCGTTATTGTAGGTATGACGTACCGACCTTAGTTTGTTCCGAACTCGATTCGTTGTTTTTCTCGGCTAGAAGGATTAGAAACTACATTTTGTCCTCGAGTGTTGATGTCGGGTTTGAACTCGATAACCTCAGAGACGTCTGCAGCTGCTGCTGACATCCACATCTCACTCCTCCAACATCCCAACCCGGCCTCTCCACAGCTGCTCATCCTAAATATAGCACAACAAGGGGTTGCATCCATCCATTTTCACGTCCATGGGGTCGGACCTGGAAATTAAAGTGCTTGTAGGGGCAGCCGTCAAGTCAGCAGAAACAGAGAGGGTCCGTTTGTTATCAGAAGTGACGGTGTGTCCGTGTCATTAGGAACATTTGGAGACGATGGAGAAGGGCAGTGCAGTCTTCAGGAGGGAGGGGGCATCGGACAAAATGAACGTTCATACGGAGGAGATTTGTGTGAGCAGGAAAATCTGTCTGTGCCGCACTTTGTCTCATCTCCTGAGCGTTTGCTGCCGACATTTCCAGTTCTTCTTCAATCCTTACTGCTGCTGGAATTTCAGAGGGGGAAAAAAACAAAGGGTTTCTTTAGTGTACAATTGTTCTAATGATGCATTCACCCCCTGCATGTTGATTGGAACACTTTGGTTCAGAATTACTTCCAAATCGAGAAAATGTTAAAGGGGCAGTAAGCAAACTAAATCCAATAGGCTTTTTATAAAATTCTGTGAATACTTCCTCACGGTCCGCTGGCTGTCGGATAATCATACACTCTTAATAGCGAGTGTGTGATAGCAGTACGCCAGTCGAGAGACGAATCAATAATCATCTGTAGGAATTAAATGAAGACTAATTAATTCAGGTAAACCGGCGCTTTGTGTGTAAGCGTCCGTCTTCGGTTGACTCCCCGTGTTTTGTGTGTAATTGTACTCGGCCGGTATCGGTGACCCGTGTGCTCGGTGTGTTGTGGAACGTGATCTGACGGGTCGACCCTTCTGTCTCTGCTCCCGCAGTGCAACAGACTGACGGAGGAGCGAGACGAGGCCGAGAGACAACTCAAGCACATCAAGAGAGGTGAGTCCTGCTTCCCCGCACCTCGTCGGGCTCCGCCATCACAACACCATTCAAACTCACAAAACTTAATTTTTTGAAATACGGCCCAGACAAACTCACTTTACCCCATAGGGAAGAACAAAAAAGTTTTTTTCTTCTAGTTTAACAACATGGTGTAGTTTATGTTACAGATTTGTTACCTGCATATAAAAATATAGATGGATTAAGGTGCAGCACTATGTACAGTATTTCTTAGTTGGTCACTCAGTGTTTCACGGTTTGGCGGAGACTGTATAAAACATTGGACTTAGACTTCCGGGTTCGGAAAGGTAAGCCAAATGTCTGAAGCCTGTGTTCTCTGTAATGACCAGCAGAGGGCGACTCCATTGGTTGTTTCTATAGAAGTCTACGACAAAAATGACTCTACTTCTCAATTGATTTACAGTAAACATTTTCCTGAGACGTCTATGGTTCAATCTCTAGTTTCAAGTTTTCAAATAAAAACAAAATGGCATTTGGTCAAAAGGACGAATCTCAAAGCTTCGAAAACGGCAGTTGACAAACCAATGGGTGACGTCACAGGGACTTGAGCCCGTTGGATTAATGGCCATGAATTTTTACATAGTTATTCACGGTCCTCAGAGGATGAATCCTAATAACTCTGGTGATCCTCTGACTTTGCTGCAGCTCCATTTTAATCGTATCTCAACATTTAGCAGATACATTGGGAGGGTTTAGGGGCATTAAGTCACTACTTCCCAATAGATCCTAGCAACTGTCACCAAGTCAGTAACACGATGGACATGAAAACAATTAGTTGTGAAAAGGTTGAATATATTGCAGGTGTCATGTTTCTCAAAGCATCCAGCCGAGGAGCAGACAGCTGACACCTCCACTTCCTACCCCCCGCCCCCTTCACACCTTTCCTCCTCACCTGTGGTCGACATGACATCGCCGACACCTCGTCCTCTGAGTGGGTCTGGTGGGGTGTTCCCGTTTCCACGACGACCCCAAGGTTATTTAGCTGACCGTAAAAGGGGGGTTTCTGCTTTTCTTGATTGTACCCAGTTTGCTGTTAGAAGCGAGGCTGACGCCGCGGCAGCTCCTGCCTCTTGCCATGACTATTCTCCGAGGTAAGAGCTGAACGCCGCTTTGCGACTTATTAACCATGAAATATTACAGTTCGTAGATGTTGCTGTTGCAGTGCGAGGTCTGCGGGATGAGATCCTCCTGCTGATCGGAGGCTTTGTTGTGTCACATAGGAAATAAAAGCAGCTTCAATAGCTGCAGGATGTAGATACGGGTCTGAATACACACATTTGGCTTAATATTTCAATAACTTGAGTTGAGACCCTTATTAACTTAAACTATTTTCTTTATTGGTTTATTAGTCCCACGATAGATATATAGGCCTAAAGAAAAGGAATGGAAATGTTAATGTCAAGAGAAAAAGGAGGTTCAAGACGACATTATGCAACATTATAAAGCACCAGGTGCCAAAACGTTTTTATGAATTATTACTGTCTTTTAATTGATAAATATCATCAATGACAACCCACTGATCAGCTCCAGTTGTTAAACGTTTTGGTGATTCCCTCCCAAGTCACATTAATACCAAGTTTGATGAAAATCCGTCCATGCGTGTGGTGAAAACCCTACTTTAAATCTAACTTTGTCAAAATTAGTAAATTATTGTCAGGTTTTGTTTGTTCTCGACTAAATCAAAACCTTGATGTCTCCGATCGATCAAATACAGTCGCAGATCTGAGGTCAGTTTGTACGACAGTTGAGAGAGGAACAAGTTGTATGGTTGAGGCCTCCAGACGAAGTGTCAAAAGATGAATTCCCCCCAAAAAAGTCTCCAACGACAAAAAACTGGGCCGAAAATTCTTCAGAGTCGGCAGAAAAACTCTGATCGTGTCAGTTTCAGGCTCCGTCGCCTCAAGTCTTTGTTTCGTTCATTCACTCATTTATTTAATCCGCCGTCGCTCCCCAGAGAGGACAGCGGTCGCTCCATCGTCATGTTATTCCCATTCATTATTAAAACCTCCTGCCGTGAATTATTCAGCGGCAGAAAACGGGGGAGGGACACGCGCGCGTGTGTGTGTGTGTGTGCGTGTGTGTGTGTGTGTGTCGTCACCACTGCTGCTACTCCACGTTTTAGTAGATCTAATGAGGACAGGAGCTGGAGTTCAGCCTCGTTTGAATCTAAACTGCGTGAGTTCAACACAGACGATGTGACGATGAAAACGTTGACGACCAGGAGAGGGAATTTAATCTGCAATGTATCTGGGCTGCTGAAAGGTGATCTCTCTTTTTTACTTTTATGAACAGTGGTCGGACCGGAGTGAATTATTCATTATACTGTCAGACACGTCCGAAATTTGACTTTACGTCCAGAGACTGTTGACGCTTCCTTCAACATACTTTTCATCTGGGATTAAGTTCCATATATAATTTCAGGATCTTTAGGACCTGAGTCTAGCGGTCACAATCTTTCCGGAGTTTATTCACATATGAAGAACGGAGCAGGCGGCCGTTTGAGTCAGACGCTTTGGCAACAGCAGGAAAAATTGACTGTGAATCCTTTCCTGCTGTATTCTCACGTGGGCTCACTCACGCGGGAGCTGGCAGGGAAAGTGCCGTCCCTAACAACACTTAGGGACATTTGCATCGATGATGCAGACGATGATGATGTGGCGTCCTGGTGTTTCCAGGTGTTATAGTGTCACGCATTTTTTGTTTTTGATGATAACAGACCGAATTGATAAGTTTTACCAAACTTGTCGGGGGAACATCCATCAAGGTCGTCAAAATCTAAAGCTTATAGTTTATAGATCAGAAAATTGTTCCCCGTCATATGATGTCACATATATGCTCAGTGACATCATGAAGAAGTCAGAAAAAATGACTGCATACATAGTTCAAAGATGCATTTTTCGAGGTATCTCTAGGCCTGTAGATCTAGAAATAATAGGAGGATTTACGTCATCATGACATCACCATGATCAGAAAATCACATCATATAGAATAGGCATGTGTTCGTTGTTTTTTGTTACAACCAATACGATTTTCAGACGATCGACAGCAACATTTGAAGGAAAAGAATCTCCTGGGTGTTTGTCAGCCTGGTATCACCGAAGGCCGTACGGATAGCGCGGCAGTGTTCCTTTGTGTTATTGATTTGTGTCATTTCAAGCCCCGTCACTTCCTTAGTGACAAAACTCAAACTTGAACCAAAACAGCCTTAAATGACATTTTGTCCTCCTGAAGCCAAACTCAGTGACACGGACTCATTTAGTCGTTGATGGCGTCACTGGCACAACAACTCGTACGTACGACACCCCCTAGTCTCTGAAGAAGAAGCTTAAGAGGAGCATTTGAAGGCAGCGTCAGCCACCTATTGTCCGCAGCTTACCGCCGAGGGGTTAGTGCTGCAGCTCACACAGACGCCGCTGGTATTAACACTCCTGCTTCTGTTTTCTCTCGTCAATCCCTCGCAGGACTTCTTCACCGTCACTGACAAGTGCTGAAGTTCACGAGACTTCCCTTTTTGCGTACTAACTCCTGAACGTCGGAGGATTTCAATCGTAGACAAGCCTACGAAGAGCAGCTCCGTTAACTCCCCGTCCATCTCTCCGACGCCCTGCGGTCGGAGTTCACCGGGACTTTCTCGTTGGCTAATCCTCCAAATCGTCTGCAAACAACACGCGTCGTCGCCAAAGAGGCTTTCACCAACAGACAAAAGCAGCCCGTCATCACAGGGTTTAAGGGCGCGTCGTTTTCCCCACGAGGCCCCGAACTCGGAGGAGGTACTGACCCAGAACGGTTCCCGGCAGGAGGCAGAACTTTCTAAAATCGGAATAATTTGCCAAGTTCATTTGGGGATTTTCGACTCATGGTCGGACAAAAACGAGCTATTTGAATATGAATATTCACGCCGCACGTCATTACCCGGCAGACAATTCTCCAGCGTTTCCCTTCGTGGCGGCACCAGCTGTCGGTTTGTCGAGTAAAACAGAGCAGAAATGAAAAATCAGTCGGGTGATGAGTGACGGAGTGTGACCCGCTCTCCTCCGCCTCCGACCGGCGGTGCAGCCGAGCGGAGGGCGATCGTCCGTGGCGTCGTGTGGGGTTGGAGCGACGGAACAGAGATGGAGAGAACGTCTCTGCGAAGGGAATCACATCCCCAGAGCTCATCCAGAAGCATGAAACATTGAGGGAGGGATTAAAAATAGATCCAGAAGCCTGTTCCCCCGGCCGTCCTCCTTCCTTCTCTTCCATGTCATCCCTCTCTTTCCTCGACCAGAGCCTCTCTGACACTGGGGCGAGGACGTGGACCTCAACAGGGCTTTCAAAGGTCACTCGGTTAAACGTCGGGTGACGCTAACGAATTATTAAATAAGCTTCAAATAAGATAAAATGGAAACGGAAAGAGATGACAGAACGATGCAACATCATTTAAATTATTGACTGACTCGCGTACCATAACTATAGATACGGAATTTAAGGCACCGAGTGGAAGATCTGTTTCCGAAGCATTTAGACGAATCCGTCTTGACGTCCTGATGGGAAATGAAAAGATGTGTGTTGAAGTCATTCTATTCGTCCTGGATGAAATGCTGGACCAGAGTCTTCTACGGTGCTAAAGATATGACTCGCAACGGATCTATAATGTTCGAAGTTTGCAGTTCGCGTGTTCATGTGTTTTGGAGGCGTGGCTTCGGAGGCCGATCTGAGCGAAAGGGCTTTCACATTTTTAGATTATATACCCGAGACTGTACCTTAAAGTATCAAACCAGTTTGGTGGCAGAAGGTTCACTGGTGTGTCACCGAGTATCACGCAAGCGTGAAGCCAGTTTTCCTTGTGGCGTTACTCACGCGAGTTTGGCCCCCGGATCATTTAATAATAAACACATCGCACGAATATAATTCGCCCGTTGTCCCTTCCACTTTTCCGACAACTTAACTTGAGTTAAAGTTTGCGCAGCGCAGGTTACGTACGAATACAGTGAGATGCTGAATGCTGCTTTTGTTAAAATTGACCTGTAGTACAGAAAGTCTTCACCTTTCAAAAATGAACGTTTTCATCTTCTTTCCTCTTCTGTTCAGTTTGGTTCGTGGTTCACCTGCTTTTTTATATCAAACAAATGATTTGCTCCAGATTTCCTTCGTAAAAGCTTTAAATGTAGTCGGCTTCTCTGTGAAAATCGGATCAATACAAGAGCAGGATGCTGCTGCTGTAATGTCTGTTCTCTAAAAGCATCCTTGCCCTAATGCATCTTCACACAATATGGCTACACACAAAAGGTACAGTTGAGTGTGTGTTGGACTTGGTTGTGCTGCGTTCAGGCTCCAGCACCAGACAGAGGTGCATTAGTCATGTATCGCCTGTGAGAAGAAAACCTTTCACCTGGGAAACGTGAGCTAGAATCAGGGTCAAGTGTGATGGTCCCGGCGAGCCTGAAGGCCTCGCTGACACAGATACTGGTGGTGGTGGTGGTGGTGGTTGTCGGCACGGTTGTCATAGTGACAGGGAATGATTCAGAGAGATCAGGTAATATAATCAGAGAGTTTCTAATATTGGGAGATTTTCCACTCCCGCAACTTCCTGGAAGTGTAGGGGGCGCTAATGAGTTAGTCCAGAATGAATGGAGGCCGAAGCATTTATGGGGTTAAACAATTTTTTTTATGTAAATTTTCTTTATGCTTTTTATATAAGTTGTAGAAATAATAGATATACAGTTCCATTTGATTAGATCTGCACCTTTTCAATATCTGTGATGTCACTTACCGGTGTTCGCAATTTTGGTTTCACCACAGCCTGTTTTGTGTAGAATATAGAAACGAATGGACACTAGTATTCTTTCATTTCACGTCTGATCAAATATTTTATTTGCCAAAGTTAAAATAAAATCCTTTTCGTCAAGGAGCAGGAGGAAATAATTATTGCACTTTAGATGGATAGATAGATGGATGGATGGATAGATGGATGGATGGATGGATGGATGGATGGATGGATGGATGGATAGATAGATAGATAGATAGAAAGATAGATAGATAGATAGATAGATGGATAGATAGATAGATGGATGGATGGATGGATGGATAGATGGATAGATAGAAAGATAGATAGATAGATAGATAGATAGATAGATAGATAGATAGATAGATAGATACTGCCCTCCAGGTGAATTGCAGCCCATTTTGGTGTAACGGGAACATTTCTCCATGTTGTTTGAGAGTCTCTCTGGCAGGATGAACACCGTCCTCTGCCCCCAGCTGTGTGAGTGAAGAGGTGGGGATGGGTAATCACATTTGAGGGTCTTGTACATCGACCGGGAAACGCTCCGTTAATGGATCAGGAGCTTCCTGCTGCTCGCTGTTGCAACACAATCCGAGGACTGACCGTGTCACCACAGAGACACTGAAACCATCAATGGAGACGAGAGGCAGAGGCAGGGAAATCTTGCTTTGATTATCAACGTGCAAAAAAAAAATGGCATTGGGTTTATGTATAGAATTTAAAACTGTTTTGGGAAAGTTGGTTTCTCCTCTCGCTCTGGATTTTCCCAAAGTCTCCGGTTCTGGGTCATTTTAAAATAAGCGCCGACTAGCTGAGGTCTGGTGACACGCTCGACAGCCGCAAGCGTCAAACCACCTCAGACTCATGGTTTTTATTAAAGCTGTTACACACACACACACACCCACACACACACATATCATAGTCTGGACAACTAGTAGCTTAATCAGTTAATACTTAATACTTAAATTGTGTGTGTGTGTGTGTGTGTGTGTGTGTGTGTGTGTGTGTGTGTGTGTGTGTGTGTGTGTGTGTGTGTGTGTGTGTGTGTGTGTCTCAGTGTCTCAGATGGTGATTGAGGAGGTGAGCGTTCTGCAGACTCAGCTGGAGATCGAGAAGTCGTGCCGGGAAAATGCAGAGGCCCTGGCCACAAAGGTCAGACACACACATACGCTCAGTAATCAATGCTATGAGATTAGCATCATCGGGGTCCAGCTGGCATTAGCAGGTGAACGGAGTGAACAGTTGAGTCAGGATGACTCTGCACAGGCTGATCTGACTACATTATCTCTGTGTTCCTGCCTCCACAGCAAAAAACTCTCTGCTTACATTAAAACTTTGGCAACGTTTACAGTCAGATACAACAGGTGCATCATTTATTTTTGCTGTTATGAACATTTCAAAAAGGGGGCTAAGTCCCAAAAGACGAAAAGACAGTAATACCCCAATACATCGGTCTATAGCCAAATACATCTTGAATTTTTTTGTCCAAGAAATACTCACATCTGGTGGAATGTACTCTCACTACCACGATACTGTTTCTTCAAGAAAAATAAATATATATGTATATATATTTTTTTTAATGATGTTTACCTTTTAGTCGTTAACAACCTCTTGTCAACTTTGACCTGCAGCTCAACTGTGAGAACAGGAAGTTCAAGTACCTGAGCCTGTCGTCTCGTCCGTGTTTGGACGAGCTGCTGCCCAGCATCTCGGACTGCATCGCCCTGGAGACGGACGCGGATGCAGACGTCGCGGACGGCAGCCCCGACAACTTCACGCAGTACCAGCAGCAGGTTAAAGGTACAACACGTAGTTTTTAAGTGTGCCTCATTTCAGTAGCAACATACTTCTCTTTCACACGTTCCCCTCTTGCTTGGTTTCATGTTGTCAGAGCTGGGGGAGACGGTGAACAGCCTGTTGGAGGAGAAGAAGAACTTTGTTTGTCAGATTCATGACCAGCAGAGACGGATAGACGAGCTGACCCTGCAGGTGAGGACGCAGCAGTATGGACATTGACCTGCACGACCTCACGGCCTAAACTCCTGCGGCACTTTCTCAGAGTTCTGGCGCTGGGCCGGGGACATTTTTAAAACACGACTGTGTACTGTATGTAAAGTATGTATACGGCGGTAAAGAATGCTGTGTATTGTACACTACTTTGACACTAAGACCTTTGTTTTGTCTGCGGCTCAGCGAGGTCAGAAGTGGTGACGAACATGTAAATACATTTCTATCACTGTCTGCAGTCGGAGAAAGATCAGGCGGAGGTGAAGGAGCTTCGTGAAACTGTTCAGCAGCAAAGCAAAACCATCAAGAGGTTTAACAGAGGTGAGTCGCCAACAACGTGCACCCCAACATTACGACAGGTTGAGTAAAAGCCTCAAATATACGGGTAGTACGTGCTAACATGCAAGTTAACGTGCTAATATTAGCATGAAACAAGTTAGTTGGATAGATCTTGCTAACATTGTTAATATGCTAATATTAGCATGATACAAGTTAGTTGGATACCCCTTGCTAACATTGTTAACATTAGCAACATACAAGTAAGTTGGCTAGTGCTCGCCAACATGCATATTAACATAATAGTATTAT
Organism: Scophthalmus maximus; assembly: GCF_022379125.1. Lineage (NCBI taxonomy): Eukaryota > Metazoa > Chordata > Actinopteri > Pleuronectiformes > Scophthalmidae > Scophthalmus > Scophthalmus maximus. Next base: position 25,610,557 of record NC_061523.1, on the reverse strand, counting down.
CATGAAACAAGTTTGTTGGACAGCACTTGACATGTTAATATTAGCATGAAATAAGTAAGTGGGATAGTCCTTGTTAACATGCTAACATTAGTATGAAACAAGTGTGTTGGATAGTATTGCTAACATGCTTGTTAACATGCTAATATTAGCATGAAACAAGTTTGTTGGATAGCATTTGCTAACATGCTTGTTAACATGCTAACATTAGCATGAAACAAGATTGTTGGATAGCATTTGCTAACATGCATGCTTACGTGCTAACTATGCTATCAGACTTTTTCAAATGAACTAAAATACAGGTTCAATATTTTAAAAAACAATAATGTGTTTATTCATTTGAGTGCAGTAGTTTTCTACATTATGTCTGATGTACTTCCTGTCTCCGTAGTCTCCATGATGGCGACTCAGGAGTACGAGGGGATGAAGGACCAGCTGGACCTGGAGCAGAACCTGAGAGTCAAAGCTGAGACGTACGCACACGAGGTAACAATGCGAAGAAGAAACACATGTTGCAGATATTTCTTTATGAATTATTTCTTTAAAGTCAAGTAGATACAAACCTTTATATACAGTATTTATTTATTTCTGTTAGTGTACAGTGGCAGCTTGAGCGAAGATAATAACCTGCTACAAACATTTTGTTTGTCTTTACTGATTTGGAGGGGAAGTAAAAACTGTGACAGATATTCATCCAGATATGTAACTCATATTATTATGTAGTGTAAATCCTGTTAGAGGAATTTCATTATTAATTCATTATTGATAAACCTAATTATGGCGTTGTTGCTCTGCAGCTGAGTGATGCTGCTCTCACAGTGACCTGGTGACGTGTGTGTGTGTGTGTGTGTGTGTGTGTGTAAACAACCTAGTGCCTGATTAATGAAATCTGAATCTGCTGTTTACTGACCTGAACAGTGAAGAGCCTGCAGGATCAAAACAGAGTGTGTGTGTGTGTGTGTGTGATGGACAAACTGGGACAATGTGCTGGAAGTTCAAATGTAAAAAAGTGAGCGGAGTTCCATCTTCCTCCTCCTCCTCCTCCTCCTGCTGCAGATGCTGGTGAAGCAGAAGGAGGCCAACAGGCAGAGTATGCTGCTGCTGCAGAACGCTGAGCCCAGCATTCAGCTGCTGAAAGCTCTGGAGGACGTCGCTGCCATCACCAAAACCCTGGAGGACGAGCGGCTGCAGCATCAGCAGAAGGTGAACCAGGGAAAAACTCTGGTCTGCTGAAAGTGGAGTTCGTCCACGAGCAATTTCTTTCCCCCCTCAAAACATTTTTGTACTAAGTCCAATATTCGCTCAGGTTTAAACGGATTAGTGATGTCAGTCGGTTGCAGTGGAGCAGTTCAAACCTTTTGGATCACACACACACACAAACACACACATACTGAGGGTCACTTTTTTTTAACAGCTCTTTATTGATTCTTTTACAGAACTTTATATAAACATGCATCAATGCTACATATATATAAAGACAAGAAAAGAGAAAAAGGAAACTAAAATACAATAAAATAATTTGAAATTTAAACAAAAAACAACAGCAAAAAACAACAACAATAAATATAAAATATAAAAACACACACAAAAGCACCACTACTAGTGTACACATCTAAGTATCAGTGAGGGTCACACTTGATTCATTAAGGTCACGTAGGTCCCATGTGTCCTTCAAGACTAAAACAACAAATCCAGGAGGTAGAGGTGCTTATCGTGGAAATTCTGCAAGACTGATGGTAGAGCTTTATTGTGTGGCCATGTAGTGGATCATACAGTATGTTACTGTACGTGTGTGTGTGTGTAGGTGCAGGGCCTGGAGGCCCAGCTGCAGCAGAGCTGTGTGAAGGAGCAGCTGGAGGCTCTGCAGCGGCAGCTGGAGCTGCTGGAGGTGGAGAAGAAGGAGGTGGAGGGACGACTGGAGCAGGCGGACAGGAAGAACGAGGAGCTGGGGAGCAGAGGTGGAGACGCACACACACGGCGAGGAGGGAGGGGCGGGGTTCCTCGAGCGGGAGGGGGAGCAGGACACAAAATACTCATTTCTAATTGGCTAGCAGGTGTCCACTTAGTCATGGCAGGGATGCACAATTAACGAATGCACTGATACGTTCACGGCCCGTTGGTGGAACCTTCTGCTTGAGGCAGTTTCAGGTCTTGGCAAAAATTGCTTTGTGCTTTTAAAATTTTTGGTATCAATTTATATATATATATATATATATATATATATATATATATATTATTTTTTTATTTTTTTTTATTTGGGATTCTTGTTGAGATTCAAAATTCTCCAAAGATGGAGGATTCGGGGAAAATGGGTCTAAGAATTTTTTTCAAATAATGACTAAACATTTTGTCTCAAAAGAAAATATTTAAACAATATTGTTTAACAGCCACTTCTGCTCCAGTTATCCTCAGACACGTGCGTCTGTGGTTGAGCCATCGCCTTCAACACAAAGGTCAAAGTTTAAACTCAATGGATCTGTCACCAGTAAAATCAGAATCGATATTTTAGAACTAAAACGTGATTATGTGCTGATCAGAGTTACTTTCCATTTTGTGTTTATTTCTGCGTCTACGTTAACTCTCAGGCCGTTGACGACATCTGCTGCAGGAAATCTGGCAAAACAATACTTTTTAAATGGGTCACAAACAAACACACACACACACACACACAGACACACACATACACACACACACACACACATATGAAGTCAGAGCCAAAAACCTCCAACTGACTTCAAACCAGACAAAAGGACAAAATAAGATGAATGGTTAAACAAACAGACGGGCCTCTTCATGGGGACCAGAGAGACTGTGTTGGGTAAGAGGCGTCACTCTGGAGGGAACAACGTGGAACAACAGTTGCTCGTGCGTCTGCAGAACCATCAGTACCATCATTAGTAGTAGGAGTAGCAGTACATGTAAGTAGTACTATAGTTCTATCATCTGTTTCCGTTGTCTTCCCTTCCCCTCCACAGTCCACGAGCTGCAGGAGACACAGAAAAACATCACCGTGACGACCGGCGAAGCGCCCCCTCCCCCTGAACCCGGAGTGGCCCCGCCCCCGGCCCCTCCGCCGCAGCCGCCCCCTCCCCCTCCTCCTCCCCCTCCCCCGCCGCCGCCACCTCCCCCGTCGAGATGCAACCCCCTCAGGTGAGCACGCTGGACCGACGCGTCTTTATCTCACGTTCATTTATTTATTTATGGAAAACACCTTTTAATTTTAAAACCATTCCACAGAGATCTTTGACATGGACAGTTATAATCAAGGCTGTAAAAAGCAGCTGCTGGGACGTCATGACGCTAATAAACATCTGCAACATTTATAACCACGAGTCGAGTCCTTCGTAATAATCGTTTTGTCCCCGTGTCTCGTTCAGCTCTCTGATCGCCATCATGAGAAAATCTTCCAAAGGCTCCAAAGCCTCGGTGAAGGCAGAGCAGCCGGCGGGTGAGTTTCATTCTACACCTTCTCCACTACACACTCTTTACATACATTGTGGTTATAGTAATAATAATAATAATCTCCACGCATCTCCAGCCGGCGACGATGACGTGAAGGTGAAGGCGGTGAACGAGATGATGGAGAGGATCAAGCACGGCGTCGTCCTGCGGCCCGTCAAGAGCCAGGAGAGCAAGGTGAGGACGAGGCGGGCCTGGATTGATTATCGCTCATTCGAGCATGTGTCAGCCAATGAGAGTCAACAAAATACGTGAGCTGTGACTGACAGCTCTCTGAACGGCAGTAAGAGGACGTTTGAGTTGAGTTTATTTTGCTCGAGGAAGGAACTTTCATTTTGAAATTTAGAAACTGCGTCACAGTTTATTTTCCCTCTCAGCACAGATACACGGTGATGATATTTTAGTTTTATGAAACTACAGAAATAGTTCATTTTCTTTTCTTTTTTACCCATAAATATTTCGGTACAAGAGCTGAGCGATCCCCCATCTAGAACCCGTTTCCTGGATCCTTTCCAAAATTGAATCACCTGTTACCACGTTCGAGATCTGTCTTTGTTAAAAATTTCATGTAAATCCGTCCAAAACTTTTTGAGTAATCAAACAAACGAACAGACAAAAACTCAACCAATCACGTTAGCTCCTTGGCCCGAGGTAATAAAGCTTCCGTCGCATTTCCCCCTCATTTATTTTTGACCCTACGTCTAACAATAACAAGGGGTCAAAGGTCAAAGGCCACATCACCCTGATGACAGAGCGAATGATTAAAAAGAAGAGGGGGGAGAAAAAGGGAAAGTCAATCAAAGCAACACAAACGTCGTCCGAGCTCCGTCGCGCGTGTCGGTGTGACTCCTCCCTCCACTTCCTGTCAACATCAGAACGTCGTGTGTGTGTCGAGGTCGTCTGAACTCGCTCTGATTGGCTGATTTTCTCTCTTCTCCTCTCTCCTCTCCATGTTCCTCCTCGGTGCCGCCCACAGAGAGTCGCAGTAAAAGTGAGTATATTGACGTTTGCATCAATCTTGTGATTGTGATGCCACGAGTCAGGACCCAGGGGAATTAAAAAAAACAAAAGACACACATGTCCGGCCCCCTGACCCCAGCACACACACACACACACACACACACACACACACACACACACACTAGACCCTGCAGTATTCATCAGTTAAACACACGTCATGTTTAACGTCCCACTGTGGCCGCTGGTTATTGTTCCTCCCCTTTTCTTTTAGAAAGTGACTTTTATTCACAAATCTGTGATATGGATTATATATAACAGGGTCAAAGGTGACATCCAAGGCTGTAAAAAAAAAGGTCACATTTGCAGAAAGAAGTCTGTGAAATGTGTTTGAAAGCTCAATAAAAAGTATAAAGTATAATTTTACTGTTGTTATAATTTTACTGATGTTATATTATTATTTTTTCCACAACCCAAAAAATGTTGCATGTTGAATTCATTTATACAAAGTTACGTGATTTGACTGATATGTCATGTTCAGATAATGTTGCTTGAGAAACATTTCAAACAAAATAAAATTTCCATTTGACAGAAACTACAGTTTAAAATATTGAAAATCAGAAACTTCCAGTCGGTAGACGTAATTTCAGAATTTGAACATTTCCAACGTTTCCGGCTCCGATTCTGCGACGCAGCAGCTTGAAATGTTTGGTCTCAGGAAAAAAGAAAATATTAAATCATTTGTGTATTATTTTTTCTCCTTCTTCCCAGCAGCCGCCCAAATGTGAGGAGAAGCAACAGGAGAGCGCCATGGAGGAGCTGAAAGGCATCCTGGTAAAATTATTAATATACATTATATACTTGGAATGCACGTGACTCCGCCTCCGGTGTTAAAACATTTTAAGATCCCAGTGTCACTACTACGACTTACTGCAGCTTTTTCATACAAAACAATGAATAAAAGAACAAAATATATATAATCTGACATTTTCACAGTAAACTATAAACTCTTAATTTCCTTTCTGAAGAGACTGGGATCATGATTGTTGTCAAAACGCCACGAGGAGAAATCGATCAGCATAAACATGAGAAATCTACGTTATTAACGTTTCTAATGTAGTTGAAGATTTGTACATGTAATTGTTTTACCTGCAAGTCAAAGTTACGCCTTCATCAGTTATGTTATGTGGATGAAATTAGGAGATTGGATTTATTAAAAAATGATAACCTCGGCGTGCAGGAGACGGTGAAGAGGAGCCCGAGCCGAGGCTCCCAGGAGTCGGGGCCGTCTCCGGCTCCGCCGGGGAAGAAGGACAGCGAGCTGGAGGTCATCCTGCGACGGCGCCGCAACAGGGCGGGAGAGGCCGGCTCTGGAGGTAAACACACACGCACACACACCTGGTCTGTTCTCAGTTCATCTCCACGTTACAGTTGTTGATTTCAAATGAAAATTGTTGGCCAAAACCGAAAATAATGAAAACCTTGGCTGAAATCCGAAAAACCCAACACTTTTTAAAAATTATTATTATTATTATTATTTCATTTATTTCGCCTGTTTTTTTAACCATTGCATAAAATAAAAAGCCTCAATGTGCTTTTATAAAAATAATTTTCAATTATTCAATTTTCTTTCTCTTCACTGTAGAAAATACCAACATCTCTACTCCCTGCAAAGTCTCAAAGCTTAAAAAAAACACTTTGTGGTCCATAAAACTTTACTTTTCATGTCACATATATCTCCTTTGTGACATTTAATACACTTCAAACTCTCTGATTTTGTTAAAAAATATATCACAGAAGAAAAAAACTGGCACATTCGTCTGTATCTGATTGTTCACATCAGCTTGTTGATCATCACATCGATGTGATTTTATCTGAGGTCAGAAGTTCAACTGTAAAGAAACCCTGCGTGTCCAGAAGAGGGCGCCCTGCACCTCAGAATGAACACACACACACACACACACACACACACACACACACACAGACACACACACACACACACACACACACACACAGACACACACACAGACACACACACACACACACACACACACACACACACACACACACACACACACACACACACACACACACGCACAGACACAGACACACACACAACCACACACACATACACACTGCCAACATTGATTTATCCGCTTTTCCATGATCGACTGACCTGGTCACAGCAGAGATATTTAAACTCTGCACTCGACTTGAAAAAGATTTAAATAAAGTTTAAAAAAAGAGTCAAAGAGACAAAGGAAATTGTATAAATCAGCATCAGCAGTTTGAGAGTGTATCGTAGAGAAGAAGTTTATAATTTGGAATTAAACTAGAAGATATTTCTCCCATAAGCAGCAATTTTTAAAAAAAATAAGTAACGGCTTTCAGATTTTTCTGTTTGAAATGTGTGAATAATGTACAAATAACAAGACCAGTCTATCAAATTAAAGGCTCAGTCCGACGTTTCAGTTTATTCATTTCAAAAAAAGATAATTATGACTTTCTTGAATATTCTTATTTGCAGTGTTTATCAGGAGTTTATCATATTGCGATTATTTCAACAGATTTCGTGATATGCGTTTTGATTTTTGTGTGATTTCTGCTGAGGATGTGAGTTGTCGCTGTAGCACCACAATGTTTCTTCCATAATCTCATGTTGTGACACATTTTACGTTTCTCAAAAATAACTTGCAGCTCCTCTTATTTACGATTATTACGATATTACGATTAATCTTTCAGCACGAATAGTGTTATGAAGATGCAGAATCTTCCTCCGGCTGCTGATCGTGATCTGATCATGGGCATGTTGAAGTTATGTTGTTTATGAATGAATAAGGTGTTTAAGTTTTCAAATCTTTCTGGCAACAATCAACAAAAAATTCTAATTTCTTCATAATTTCTTCCTTCTTCAGACGAGGGCCAGCTGAGCCACGTGTCCTCCTCCGACAGCCTGAGCGGCGGACGCACCAGCAGCGACTCGGGCCGAGACGCGTCGGAGGGGCCGGGGCCGCTGAGCGTCCCCTGCGACGCGGCGGGACCCAGGCTCAGCCCGGAGAGGCGGGGGTCCGGCCCGGGGCCGGGTCCCATCGTGGCCCGGAGGAAGAGCTCGGACACGGGCCGGGCGAGCAGAGCGGGCTCCTGGCAGGAGCGGAGGTCGTGCAGCTCGCTGTCCGAGAGGGAGGCGGCCGGCTCCCCGCTCAGCAACGGCTGCGGCAACAGGTTGCTCGGCTAATGATGCAACCAATATTCTCATTTCATAATCAATGAAGCAATTTTAATACCTATAAATTCACATAATCAAAATAATTTTCTGATAATCAACTAATTGATTAATTGGATAATGATTTCTAAACGTCACAGTCAAAGCTCCTTGAGTTAACTACAGGCTCAAGTTGTTCACTTTCCATAACTGTCACGTAAGCATGATTATAACAAATCACAATATTATTATGTCAATGATAAAACAATAAACAGTAATAAAAATATATTTTCCATATTTAGATTTAAGATTCCAGAAGTTTGTCATCACAACCGATGTGATGTCTGAAAAACGTTTTCCAGGGATTATTAATACATTTTTAGTTATAAAAGTCAGATAAGCAATAATGATAATAATATGATTAATATATAGAATAGAATAAAATGTGTTTACAAATTGAATATACAATAAAAAAAACACTCATTCCAAATATACATAAATATATATAAATAGTAAGTACTGGGTCTATTAAACTGCCTGAGGGAAGAAGATATTTGTCATTTTGTCTTTATGGAATTCTTCCGTTATTCTCCCGTGTATATACAGTAAAAGCTGAACAATCATACGTACGTGTAGAGACTCATGAGGAGCCAATTTACCTGGAGAAGAAATCAGATTAATGATGTTTCTCATAACTACAAACCTCAGAGAAGCGTCTACATGAAACCCAAGAAATCCAGTTTTTCCAGGTTACTGAAGAGCATGTGAACGCACCTCACGACGTCTGATCTCTCTCTCTCTCCCTCTCTGCTCCGAACAGCGTGGGCGAGGAGGATCAACACGTGACGGAGAAGTGCGACGTCCGGTCCAACGGGGTCGACCACGGCGAGGACGCGTGTGCCGCCGCCGCCGCCGTCATCAGCACCGGCCCGGTCAACGGCAGCGCCGACGCCGAGTGCTAGAGTGGAACGCAAAGAGGAATCCTGGAAGTTGGTTTGTTTCTCTCCCCGTCGTCACATCCTTGGCTTTTATTGATCGACCCGACGGATGTCACTGATATTTTTTACGCTCGGATCAAATGATTTCAGGTGTGATTACACCTCGGAGGTTTTGGGGTTTTCTTTCAATCGCCGGGTCAGAAACCAAACGGAAATTTAGACTATTTAAGTATTATACACTAAATATTTCAAAACAGTTGAAACGTCAACAGCTCTGGCGTTTCTCCACACGTCTAAAAATCATGCGAGTGCGAGTCCAGAGTTTGAAGGTCACGGCGAATGTGTTCTGGTGTGAACGCAGCCTGAGAAGTGGAGCCGTTGCAGAAACATTGACGGTTAATGTTCATTATAACTGACAGACGGAGCATGAATATACACCGCCAATTCAAAATAAAGTTATCAGCTCCACTTTTTGCAAAATTTTAAATATTCACATGAGCTGCTCAGTATTTATATGAACTCCGTAGACGGTAAATAAAGATGGAGGATGCTAACGTGGAGGAGGGGGCGGGGCTTACGTCCCATACTGTACACAGCCACCTCGGGGTGTTTGCCGGGTCAGGAACCAAATAGAAAATGTGGACTTTGTCGTATTGCTAAGTATTATACACAAAATACATAAAAAACAGCCTGACAGTGGAAACGTCATCAGCTCTGGTCCGAGCGTTTCTCAACACGCTTACAAACACGTCTAAAAAAACGTTTTTTTTCTTGAAGTGCGAGTCCAGAGTTATAACGTCCTGGTGAATGTGTTCGGTGTGAACGCAGCCTGAGAAGTGGAGCCGTTGCAGAAACACTGACGGTTACTGTTCGTCACAACTGACAGACCGAGCATGAAATTAAAAATAAAGTTATTAGCTCCACTTTTTTTTAGCAATTTACAATATTCATATGAGACAAACGTGGAAATAGAAATGTGATGATTCAGCGGGTTTTCTTTTGAGCAAGAGGTTTCTCCAACAACAGCAGAGGCAGCCGGCCGGTTTCCATCCTGCTCTTATGCACATTTAGAATTTGGGTATTAAAGGAATTGTAAATGCCAGAAATTTTAAAAAGTTTAGTCTTTAAAGTTTCATATTAAATCATGAATCAATTTGTGTTTTCTAGATGTTGTACGCGGTCACTGACCGTGCCCCCTCTGCTCCGCCACCAGCTGTTTATCTTGATTAACTTGTGATATTTGGATGGAAAATGTGCATGAGTTCACATTTTCTTTTTGGAATTCGATTGAGATTCACACCACACGTGGATGGAAACCCGCCCGGTCGCACGACTCAACTGAACCACGGCAAACAGAAATGTTCTCAGGGTCCACGGGGACAAAACATTTCACCAAACCCCAAAGAGCCTTTTGTTTGTTTAGTTTGTTTTTTAAAACTCGCGGTGAAATAACCAAATGGGTAGAAGGTGCTTGTTCCCCTCGCCTACCTCTGCACGGACACCCGCCTCTAAACCCCAGTCGTCCTGAGCCACGTCCCACCGTGTTAAATATCACCTCTCCTCGTCTGCGTCGTCGCGTCTTCGTCGTGCCTCCACCAGAGATCAGACGTCTTCCTCGCGCCTCCCTCCTCCGCTGACGTTTCACCGCACATCCCTTGACTTTTTTATTTTGGTTCAGCCTGCTGTAATGTAAATAACTCTCCTCCTCCTGACACGTGACGCAACACGGAGAATCATTTTTTCGAAGAGTATGCAAATTACACGAGGCGCATTTGTACGACGCCGTCACACACCTTGTCGATATTTCTTAAAAACACAGACTCACGTTTAACAAGTGCATTTCTGTTCCGTTCGTATGTTTTGATTCTGATGCAAAGGAGCAGATATTAACGAGCCCGACTGTCGTTCATATCCAGGATGTTTCCGGGTCCTCGTACTTTACTGATACTGCATAGTTGTCAACCCCCCCGTGTCTTTACTTACAGGGACTTCCTGTATCTGACAAAGAGTTTGGGTGACTATAGATATTGTGTGTGTGCGTGTGTGTGTGTGTTTGGGATATAAATGGAGTGTTAAAGGGTTTTTTAAAAAGAACGTGGATTTTCATTTTAGCATCACTTGAAATAAAATTGCAATTCAAACTAAAGCAAGTATTGTTTGTCTTTATCTGGGGGGGGGGGGGGGGTACGGGGGACAAAAAACACATGAAAAAGTACAAACCTGCTTAAACCTGCATTCAATTTTTTTTGCCACTTGGGGGCAGCAGCACAACAAGATGCAGGCACTGGATGACATATTATCACCAAGGAAACAGGAAGATGTCATCGTTTAAGAGCAGACTAATAACCACAAATCAATCCTACATTTTCCTACATAATTATTTTTATTTTTTTATTTTGAAACTCATGACAGAATATTTTATGCATTTTTTTTTAAACTTCCCTCAGAGAGATCCACAACTACCACGTGCAACAAATATAGCAGCCTGGACAGACAGGATGCATATTATATTTCATTATAGTGTCAGAATGACTCTGTGAGGTGGTTTACTATCCATCTGAAGATCAACTTAAAAGAAAAAAAAGCTAATTGATGACATTTAGTGACGTTAATATTCATTAATTTTGTTTAATTTCTATATTTCTGTTTATTTCAGTACATATGTATTAATTATAGGTGACTGGCCGTGTGACTGATTAATTGGATTTATCTTCTTACAGATATTCTAATCAATTTTACTTTATACACATCTACATATTATATCCCATAGTAGGGTTTGGATAGAGAACAGCTACAGACATTTGCGCTAAATGATAATGTTATCCATAATTATCCGTAAACAATCGGTCGACCAGATTATCTGAAGCCAATCTATTGATGCTCATCTGTTTTTGTATTCATTTTTGGTTTGTTTGTCTGGCAGTCAATGTCAATATTTATATATTTATTTTTCCTGATTTTTTTTAGACACCTGCTGGTCATTCGTTGTAACTACTTTTAGGCATTGATCCATGTCGGTTAAATGTCGTTGATATTTGTAATTGTTGCAGAACACGCAAGTGTGAAGAGTTCATCCGAATAAAACTTACTGAAGTGCTCGTCGTGCGTTGAGCGGTACGAGTTTTATTTTGAAATCTGGGTCGGAAGTGAAGCGATGGTGAAGTTAAGAGGCGCGTTAGGCCGAATAATGAGAGCGGACAGAGCATGACAGTTCATTTATGAGATAAAAACATTTTTTTAAAGTATTAATAAAGAGTAAACACTCGAAAGGGAACCTGAAATGTAATTAAGTACTGCGTTTGAACAGCTGTAGTGTTTTTTAATTGATTTTGTAGTTTCCGGAAGTGAAAATCCCATTCATATTCTCCATAAGCAATTTTTTTTATTATTAACGATAATGTCGTAACCAACCCAACGTTAGACTCACCACGAGCCCTGGTGTTGTGATTGATGGTATATAAACCTGTAGAAGCCACGAGTCCGGATGAAATCAACCTCGTTTTCATATAAAACATGTTTTATTCGCGATGTCACCGAGAAGTACTACACTACCCACAATCCTACAGTGCATCATCGACGTCTCTGATTGGTGTAGAACTCGCTGTTACTATGGAAATGTTTACACAGAACTTCAACTTGACTGAACTCTACGTCATCGTTACACACGAAAACACAAAATACAATATGTTACAACACTATTATCCACAACACAAACATTACAGTGATGCCGATGATGAAGAAGGTTCAATTCAAGAAGAATCTGAACGATCGATTGGAAAGGCGTTCGCAATGGTTTGTGGGATATGTAGTTTCTTCACTCCTAAAACAATTATGTTCAGTCTTGTAAAAAAAAATCTGTTTTCCTATCTTCTGGGGGGATCAGAATAAAGTGTGTTATGGTAATGATTCATTTCGTGGACTATTGTTCTTCTTCTTGTTATTATTTTTGAGGGTTTTTTTGGTGGTTGGCAAACAACAATTACAACAATCAACTGGTATGGAGATTAGATACGATAAACCTTTATTCGTCCCACAATGGGGAAATTTGGGCATTACAGCAGCAAAGTGGACAGAAGAATACAGAAAGAAATTTACAGAAAAACAATAGTATATACAAAATAATAACATTAAATAAAAAAGATATATATAAAACTATATACAGAGCAGTGGCAATAGTTGCACATGGAGACTAAATATGAATATAAATATTGCACAGTCGGTTATTGCACTTTAAGTGTATCAGTGAATTATTTTTTACAGTGGTTGAGTCCTGTGTGTTTGTGTGTGTCTATTATTGACTGTATTTATTGAAAAAATATAGTAACGTTTTTTTTAAATATAATAAAGAAAAAAAAGAGAACACCCCCCAAAAAATCATAAAAAATGAATAAACAAAACGAAAAATAACCAACTCAACAACACATATTTTTTGGTTCTTTTGTAGAATATTCATTCTATTAAACTATTTTTTTTTTTAAATCCTTTGGAGGTTTTGAATCAGATGCCAAAGTGGGCGGTCACTATTGAGCTCTATTGTAATATTAATTATTTTCCTCCACATGTTTTTTCCCCCCCTCTGGTGCTCTAATTGAATTGAGACAACTTATGTCGTTCGGCTTTTACTCTGAAAAACAAGAAAGACATAAACCCGCTTCCTGTAGTGGCATTCATTTTATTTTTGTAACGCGAACGAGCGGATGTGGTGTTTCGTTGTGGTCTTAACGCGACGCCGACAGACGAGTCGCTCGACTGTGACGTGACGTGACAACAGGTGGAGAGGACGCTGACGACGAGGTAAACGTTTCTTTTATATTTTAAATCACAGTTCTCTGCTTCACTCTCTCCGGATGTATCCGAACACGAGGGAAGCGGCGCAGACAAACCTTTTTCTGCTTGACGTTGAATGAAACGAGGTGTTTAAAAAAAAAAAAAAAAAACTATAATAATAATAATAATAATAATAATAATAATACGGCGGTCCGGAGGTGTTAAATGTCCCCGCGGCAGCAGACATGTCCGCCGAGTCACGGAGGTGGAACCAGCGAGGGAAGAGAAATGTTTGATAATTAATAAAACGCTGAATGTAGAATTAAAACGACGGTGTTTTCCTCCCACATCTCCTCCTCCTCCCCCTCCTCCTCCTCTTCCTCCCCTCCTCCTCTTCCTCCTCCTCCCTCTCCTCTTCCTCTTCCTCCTCCTCTTTTTCCCACTCCCCCTCTTCCTCCTTTTCTTCCTTTTCCTCCTCTTCTCACTCCTCCCCCTCCTCCTCCTCTTCCTCCTCCTCTTCCCACTTCACCTCCTTCTCCTCCTCCTCCTCTTCATCCTTCTCCTCCTCCTCCTCATCTTCCTCCTCCTGCTCTTCCTCTTCCTCCCTCTCTTCCCACTCCCCCTCCTCCCCCTTCTCCTCCCCTTCCTCTTCCTCCCCCTCTTCCTCCTCCTCCTCTTCCCACTCCCCCTCTTCCTCCTTTTCTTCCTCCTCCTCCTCCTCCTCCTCTTCCCACTCCTCTTCCTCCCCCTCCTCCTCTTCTTCCTCCTCCTCCTCTTCCTCCTCCTCCTCATCCTCTGAAATCAAAACAGACCACCTGTTCTGTTGGTGTTGCTTATTAAAAACGTGGTGGGTTATTGTTATGATAAAAACAATAATACGATGTGGGGTGAGGTTTTATGGTGGAGGACATTTTAGGAAGGACACATGTTACAGAGGCTCGGGGGAACATGCCTGTGTCTTACCTGTTGCACGTGGAGAGCTCACATAATATCGGCCGATATGAGCCGATATCATCGGTATCGGTGCTTGTGTTTACAGATATGAAATTTCTGTCTGCACAGAATACACAATGCAAGACATTTTTTTTAGCATTTATGTTCACGTTGTACCTTAAAGGTAAATTATGCAGGGCTGCAACTATTGATTATTTTTCTTAATCGATTAAGCAATAAGTTGTTTGGTACATTAAATGGTGGAAAAATGTTGATCGTGTTATGTTTTGTCCACACACCAAAACATATTCAGTTTACTGTCATAGATGAGAGAGGGAACCAGAAAATATTCACATTGAAGAAACGGAAATCAGAAATTTTTACATTTGTTTTCTTCTTAAAAAAACTACTTGAACTGATTAATCGATTATGAAAATAGTTGGTGATACGGTAGCTTTAAAGAAAACAACTTGTCTCTGGTGGATGAACGCTGTCATTATGTTTTTAAATAACCACAAATTTACTTTAAAAAGAAATTCTGTACCACGTCAGCCAACATATATTTCAACACCTTTTATCATTATCAGAATCAGGTTTATTGCCAGGAAGGATTTTAAACCAACGAGGAATTTGTTATGATGTGGAAGGTGCATAAACAATAAACAAACATAATAATAATAATAATATATACAATGTAAAAAACAGAGACATAAAGGTGAGAAATGTGCAAAAAAGATGAATAAAATAGTTTATATCTGCAATAGAAAAATATGCGGTAATTTATTGGTTTACTTCCTCTTGTTAATAAGAAAATAAGGAACAGGGCCATTTTCCTTCTTGGTGAATCAGGTTGAGAGAGAAAGAGGAACGTGGTCTCTCTCTTTCTATCTCTCTGAGGAGAGTTGGATAAATACCTGAAGTCAGCTGACGGTAAGGATCCCATCCGGCAGCATTCCTGCCTGACATGCCGATGTGATGAACCACATTAGCCGCCTCCTCCTCCCTCATTCCAGACTCTGTCCATAGTGAGCTTCTTCTTTGTCTCGCGCTTACGTCATCATCTCATTATTCTCATAGGCACAAGCTGAGATGGGAACGACAATTCGTTTTTATTTAATTCTAATGGACCAGTGACACATATCGCAGCGTGTTGTTCCCTCACACTGTTTGACATTCATTCATACATACGCCCTCAGGAAATGTGCAATGTTGACATGTGGAAAAGGTCTCTGTCAGTGTTACGTCTCCGCCCTGTTGTGTATCTATGGATTTGCAGCCTCTCCGCAATTCATGTAACCACAGATTTCCTGCGATGAGTGAAGGTTTATTTAAAGTCGGGGAGTGATGACGCCTTGATCTTGTGGTGCGGAGCAAAAAAAAAAGTAAAATTACGCTGTCCAACTTTTACTGACTCTTGACAGTGAAGCTGTCTTTTTGTCGCTCCGTCAATTTCATCTTCTGAAATTTCTCAGAAACTATCGTCCTGCAGACATTCATGTTCCCCTGAGGCTGAAGTCGACTGGCTCTGTCGACCCCTGACCTTTCCTCTGGTGCCACCACAGGGTGAGCTTTTTTGCAGTTTCTTTAAAAGTCTTGGACGGGCTGCCATGACGTGTTTTTGATTTAATTTTTTTTACTGCTGATATTCGTGGCGCACAGAGGAAAAATATTTCCGCAAAATAATGTCGGTATTGTGACTTTTCCTATATCAATTGGACATTTACGTATTCTGGACCATTTAGTTCAACAACCGTATTCAACAGGACGTAGAAACATGGAGACTCACACGGAGGTCGGGTCCACCTCACGGAACTATATTTAACTCATATATGAACACAGAGTTATGGACAATATATTCAATTTCTGTGAATGCGTTCCTCTGAATATTACACACTTTAGCTTTAAACTTTTGAATGGCAGTAAACACTGTAGACTCTTAACGTCTCATTAAAACCACCCGCTGCTCTGTGGGTGTTCAGTTTCTTTAACAGTTTGAAAAGGAATTCTGGACACAAGCTTTTTTTTATTTCCGGCTGATAAAACCTCCAAAAGAAGAGCGAGCTGCTGTAAATCTTCTTTTTGTGTTTCCTTCCTCCTCCTCCAGAACACCCAGACAATCCCTCTGTGACTGAGGAAGAGGATTGTAACGTCCCCGTGGTGCTTTTGTGTCCCACTGAGAAGGAAAACTTCAATCACTTCACTTCAATGCCGCGTCCTCATTGGTCAGTCTAAGGGGGTTTCATGAGGCCCCTCGAGGTGTCCACCGATTGGCCCTTCACGCGGCTCGCAGGACAGTCAGCCAATCGGACGCCGCCTGGGTGAGTGTGGAGCTTCCTCTTCCCACCAGTTGCTGCAGTCAATCGGCTTATTCAGCAACGTGTGTGTGTGTGTGTGTGTGTGTGTGTGTGTGTGTGTGTGTGTGTGTGTGTGTGTGTGTGTGTGTGTGTGTGTGTGTGTGTGTGTGTGTGTGTGTGTGTGTGTGTGTGTGTGTGTGTGTGTGTGTGTGTGTGTGTGTGTGTGTGTGTGTGTGTGTGTGTGTGTGTGTGTGCGCGCGCGCGTGTGCGTGCGTGTGTGTGTGGCCACCCTGTCCTTCCTCCCCCCCTCCCCTCTTTTTCCTCTACAGCCAGCCCACCCTCCTTTCCACTACCATCCCCCCTTCCCTCACACACACTGGTGAATATACATTGGAAACACTCCGGCCACATGCGGCCCTGCTGTGTGTGTGTGTGTGTGTGTGTGTGCGTGAGTCACTGGAGAAAGTTACTGCAGCAGCGTGTGCGTTTGTTTTTTCCGTGCAGCAGCGGCAGCGTCTCCTCCTGCAGCAGCAGCAGCAGTTTTCTGCCTCAGTCTGGACGGCGACAGACGGGAGCTGGAGCTGCACTGCGGCGGCTGAAGTGAAGCAGAGACTCTGCACAAGGTGAATTATTATGTCACGATCTCTACTTGTAAAAGTTTGTGTTGTATTTCTTCTTAGTGTCGCTCTTCACACAGTTTGTTCTGTGTTGCTGTCACAGCTTGGAGCGTCGACAAACTGGATTGGGGACGTAAAGGAAGTTTTTTTTGTCCATTTTGTAGTGGATAAGACAGTTTCAGTAACATTCAGAGTTACAAACATGTTTTTTTCATTTTCAAATTATTTTATTGACATGTTAAATGTTGTCAGCACACAAAGCAACATGTCACCAGTGTGATGCAGCAACCTTTCCACCTCAAGTCCCTGTCGTCCTCACGTCTGCGTCGCCGCTTCTCAGATGAATCTGAAGGAGGTTTAAATCAAACACAACCCAAGGTTAAAAAAAAAATACTGCCAGAGGTATAAACACATACCTGGTTTATCAGGTTTTCAAAAACGTCCAAACTTTTAAAATGAAAACGAAACCTACTGTATAATACTAGAGCAATGATTTATAGACTATTAAATAAATGGCCGAAAATTCTCTGATTTCAGCTTCTTCAATGTGAATATTTTCTGTTTTCTTCGCTCCTCTGTGACAGTAAAACTAAATATCTTTGTTAACATAACGTTATGAGACCAGTCACAGGATCATCAGACCATCAATGGAAGGAGAAGAAGAAGAAGAATGTCTTCGTCGTGTTGCAGCTGAATTGAACTCCTCACACACGGTTCATAATTTAATTCCCAGAAGTCAGGAATAAAATAAAACGAGTCATCAGCGTCGGTTCCTTAAACTCCCACAGAGGGTTCGTTCTGCTCGACCGTGTCACGGCTAATTCTCACAGCGGTGGCGGCATTTAGTCTGCTCAGTAAGAAGCTTTCCAGCCTCCTGGTGATTCAAACAGACGTGTGGCAGATACATGACAATGTATCCCCCCCCCCCCCCCCCCCCCCACACACACACACACACACACACACACACACACACACACACACACACTTCTGTGCAGTAAACAAAGTAGTAGTAGTAACAAAACCAGGTCCATCTCCACTTTCCAAAGATAGAAACAAAGTAAATAACTTTATTTTAAGACAAGATAAATAAATCTCATATTTTTTCTAACCTTAAGATTTTAAATCTCGTCAAGAATGGAGCAATGTATTGTTTTGTCTCCGGGTAGATTACAGATGTTGGCGTGTTCCTGTCAAAGGTCTCAGGACGACACAGCTGTGCTTATACAGGACACATACGTGGAGGAATCTCTCAGCTGTTTACACTGTGAAAGCAGATGTTGAGGATCCAGAATTATCATAAAGTTACTGTGGTGAAATTGTGACTACGACGCCCTTCATACTCATAAGAAAGTAAATTAGTCATCTTGCATCAGTGGATGTACAAGATAGAAGCATGGATCCAGTTTCTGATGTTGAGATATTGTTTTTACGTGTCAAATATAATATAAAAATGTGAATATATCATATATATATATATATATCTGTCTCTTTGACAGTGATCTCCGTCATGGAGGTTCCCCGGAGGCTTCCGCCTTCCTCCTTCACTCTGACTCTCCCTAAACCGGCCGCGTCTGCGCCGGCTTCCTTTGTCCCTGAGAAAGATCCGGAGGAAGAAGAGAATCTTCGGGAGGAAGACGAAGCCGGTGAGGAGACGTTCATCAGCACCGAGGAGGCGGAGCCGGGCGCGTCTGTCGTCGAGCGTTCGAACTCCAACCTGTCGTCGCGGGACAGTTTCTCGGAGGAGAGTGGCGGCCCGATGTCAGAGGAGCGTTTGGCGCCGGAGGCCGACGAAGAGACCGGGAGGAAATGCGAGGAGGAGGAGCGAGCGGCGGCCAAAGAGCGAGCGGCCCAGAGGCAGCTGATGGCCATTGAGGAGCTGGTGCAGTCCGAAAGGAATTATCTGAGACTGCTGCAGCTCAGCACGGTGACCATCAGGGGCAACCTGCTGAAACTACAGGTAAGGATTCAGACTCGCACGCAAGTCTGGGCTTCTTTTCCAGAACTTTTCCGGCCAACTGCCCCTTGGTGAAGTGTCAGGAAAGTGTCTGAGTGAGAGAACTCAGCAGGAAAACCTCAGGAAGATTCACAGCGAGCAAGTGAATATTCCGGAAATGTTCCTGCTGTTGTGAACGCGTCCAAAATGTGTGGACCCAAATTCTTTATGGAAATTTTCGTGAGTTCACGTCTGAAAACATCAATGGTGTTCCTGGTTAGGGCTGCAACAGTTTTACGCCATTTTCATTATCATTTTATCTGTCTGTTTTAAATTTGAATTTCTCACAAGATATAGCGAAGGACAAATCAGAACAGTTCTCATTGTTGCATCATCATGCTAATTAATTTGATATTTATTAATAAGCTTTTGCTTACGAGTCAGTTATTTTGAGGGACGCTTCGAAGAATTGGCCACCCAAATTGCTTGGCAGGAAAAAAATTAATAATAATTAATTTTTTCGTACTTATTTATTATTTTTATGTATTTAGTTGTTGTTTCTCCTCTTGTTCTGAGTGTAAGAGTTGGGTGGGGATTAAGAAAAAAAGACAGATGAGAAAGGAAAAGGAATATGATGCCGGAGAGAGAGAAGGGAAAGAGAGAGAGCGACTGAGGCAGCGGAGTGGAGGAGGAGGAGGATGAACGGAGAAATGAAAAACATCTGGATAAATCAAGCCTTTGTGAGACAGAAGAGTCGCCGGTTTGTTTTCTGTGGCGACGAACAGATTGTCCAGTTATATTGTTCCCACTGTTCTTTCATTAGAGCGGAGCAAAACAAAATTCATCAGCTGTGCATCAGCATTGTTCATGGACACACACACACACACACACACACACACACACAACCCTGAGTTTTTAAAATGTTTGTCTGCTGTGTGATTTGCACAGGAAACTAATAAATTTCCCATTTGTGTGTTTCTGTCTCGCCTCCAGCCTCCTCTGCTCAACCTGAACAGCATGTTCCTCCATGTGGACGAGGTGATGGACGCGTCCAGTCGACTCCTCAGCCTGTTGGACCAGAAGCGAGTTCGGCCAGGAGATCCTCTCTTCCTGCAGACGCTCTGTAAGGGGGTTCAATGTTATTTTATGAGCCGGTTCAGATCTCCAGAAGGAATGTGACTTATCAGAAATGTCCATATTAGTCTGGATGACACATTATTTTTTTGTCGCCTGAGTCGTGACTCGACTTCCGGCCGGTGAAGCTGAGGGTGTAGACTGACTGACAGTGTTCGTTATCTCAGTCGCCGACTCACGTGCAAACTCCTTAGATAAATAGATTAGTTTGACCGCACCTACTCGTTCTGTGCCCACAAATAACAAATCTCAAGTTCTGCATGACGCCATGACAGCAACAAGAGAACGGTCGTCACTTCAGTAAAGACACAAACTGTGTTTCACTGTCTCTTATTTGGATGGATGAAGCCAAATAAGCGCCGCGTACAGATGACTTCATATGAGCAGCTGCTATTTATTTCTATTTATTAGTGGGAGAAAAGGAACAGAAAATCCCAGTTGACCTCCGTGTTTGTTCCTCCGTGTCCCTCCCCGACAGGCGAGTCGTTCCTCAGCCTGTCATCGGACATCGAGGCGGCCTACAAGGAATACCTGGCCAACTACAACCACATCACCGTGGTGGAGAACAGCTACAAGCAGAGGGAGGGGCTGTGGAATGAGATCGTCAGAGTCATCAAGGCCTCGGCGTGAGTTAATATCCTTTTATATTTCCTTCAAAACACAGAATCGTACGGGTCGTGAAGTGCCGCTGACGAGTGTGTTTCAATCCGTCCAGACCCGAGGTGAACGCCACGTCTCTGACTTTCTTCCTGGTGATGCCGGTGCAGCGGATCGCCCGCTACCCGCTCCTCCTGCAGACCATCCAGAAACACACCGACCCGGCCCACCCTGCGTACGCCCTCCTGGAGCACACGGCCCACACCTCCATCGCCCTGAACTGTGGCATCAACGAGTACAAGCGCTTCAGAGAAGTCGGTGAGGCGACGAACGAGGCCCCGCGAAGTGCGAAGTCCGTCTCTACGTTAACCGTCTTAATCTTGTGTTGTGTTTTAATTCGTAGCCGACAAATACAAGAAGACTGAAACTCTGACCATCAAAGACAAGATCAACCGCCTCAACTCCCACAGCATCGCCAAGAAGACGGCGAGACTCAGCCAGCAAATCAAACACGAGACGGGGATCACGCCCAAGGTTTGGACACAAGTTCAGTTCGCATCTAGTTTAAACTCTTCTCTTCACTCGGGGGGGAAACGACTCGCAAGTTGTCTCGCAGCCCTGAAATGTGAAAAGTATGGAATAAGATTTAATTTAATGTAATTTCCAGGTCAGGAAAAAGGAAAAGAGAGTATGGAAAAATATCTAAACAGACGTGAATCCAAAGATTCACTTTCCCACGGTCGGTGATAATCGTCGCCATAGCAACTCGCTCTCTGTACCTGTCACTGTCACGACTGTATCTATAGAACCGGGAGTTCACGTGTGACTGTGACTGGCGGAAGGATAAAGTAGGTCCTGTCAACCGGGCGTTATTCAGATGATCCTGGCGACAGCTAGTTCACTTTGTTCTGTCGATGATGATAAAGTACAGTTAAAATATCAATATTTTAAATCTGAGGATCAGTCCAACATCAAAATCAACTTTCTGGAGAAACCATGACTTACTGTTATTAACTTGATAAACATCTATAGATATTTACACTCTGATTTCAAATATGGTCCGAAAAAATCGACAGAAGTCTGGAAACTTGAGTCTGGAAAAAGTCTGAAATTTTGAATTACAAAATGTGTAGGAACCCCTGATAACCAGTTACCGGAGTTATTACCATCCCTGGAGAAATGTGGGTTATGATTTTGTGTTGTGGATTCCACCTGTCAGACTCCTTTCCCACTTTGCGACCACGATATTCCAAACGTGCAGCTGATGCCGGTCGCGTCTCCCCGTGTTCATTTCTGTTGCAGCTGGTGGACGAGGAGTTCGACGCCCTGCAAGATTTCTTCTACGTGCTGGAGCACGGCATCCTGGAGCTCCTGGAGAACGTGGAGACGTACCTGCACCACCTGCAGGTGAGCTGCAACTTGTGGTCAATGCTTTTGATTCGACACTTTGTTCGTAAATATGTAAAAACGTAATTCCTGTATCCCTTTTTTTCTGTGGTTTAGTTTAAATTAGAATACACCAATGGCCTCCTAGAGAATAGAACATGTGTAAACTTGGGTGATAAAGTTATGACTTTGAATACTAGGGTACGTGTGTGTTCCTGTCTGTCAGGAATCAGTTATTTTCCTAGAATAAAGGAACTCAACTCCAGGTTTCCAGCAAGAAAAACTGTCCGTGGTACAGTAAACACGTCTCTATCAAAGTGTTGCTTCATCTTTTCTTAGACGTGACCCACATGTGACAGAAGATCTCATCGGACACCGAACACAAGGCAGTCTTGTTTTTGAGGCTGACTTCATTTTTGCTGCTTTAATTTGAGAAGTCCTGAGAAGAAGAAAAAGATATAATGTCTGAGGTCGTTCGCACGGAAGAGTATTAGGGCTAGTCATTAGGGAAAAAAATGAGAACATTTCGAGAATAAAGTCAAAACAGCTTTTTTGTGACAGGCAGGAAGTCTGTCAGGACATTATACTTGAATCTTCCACATTCAGATTTTAGCAGCCGCCACAAAGACGGTGAGTCGTGAGAAGTGGAACATCGGTGGATATTTATTCTCGGAACATGTTAATGAGTCACAAACTCAAACCATCCTCAAGTCCCTGAGGTCAATAGCACAAGTTTTTCCGTGTACTGTACCTCTCGACTTTTTCCTCTTAACAGAAGTAAGGCCAGTTATGTTTGTGTTGCTCCACCAGTTTTTCTTCTTCCTGGGAATATTGATAATTTTTTTTTTTCATGTATATTCACAAAGCGTCATGTCTAACAACCTTGAGGACTAGAGCAAACACTGGTGAATTCAGTAATCACATGAATCTTTATCTTTCCATGTCCGCAGGGTTTCCTGGCCTGCAGGACGGAGGAGTTTGACCTGGACATGGACGGAGAGAAAGCTCCCATTTGCTACAAGGAGATCACGACCGCGCTCCGACAGTGGATTCTTCCTACTTTTGTGAGTTCGCCCCCCAACATTCCTGTCCAGACGTCACTGAGCCGCTCTCAGATACTGAAGATCGTTTTTCACACTTCTGGACCGACGCTCGTGATTTTGTCACATTGTAACATTTGATCTGTTTACCTGATGCTTAAGGTCCCCATGTGGCGAGAACTGTAACATGACAAACCTGCGTCCTGTCGTCATCACTTCACCTGTTTCCCTGATACTTGACTCTGATTAGTTTGTAGACGGGCGTCTGACATCGGCGCGCTGTGAATTCTGCAGGAAGACTTTTCTATATCCTCTCTCTCTGAAGTGTTGGATCATACATCAGATTTGTCACTAGGATCTGTGAAGACACTGTCAGCAGGAATTTGGAATATTACATTTCCCTTGTCTTTTTTTTTTCCACACGTCTTTCCTCCCGTGTTGTTTTGACCTTCCTGGTTTTGCTGGTTTAGGGGAAAAAAAGTTTTACATGTGAATACAAACAGTTTTCTAATCACTCCGTCCATATCTGCGTTGCAGGAGAAGAGGATGAGGACGCTGATCCACAGGCCGCTGTGCGCGCTCCGCGACCTGCTGGTCGGGCCGAGGAACCTGATCCGGAAGAGGCTGGACAAGCTGCTCGACTACGAGCTGATCGAGGCCAAATCCAACCTGAGCTACGAGGAGCACGCGGTGGCCAACACGTACAGGTACAGACAGAGAGAGAGAGAGAGAGAACATCTCTACTGAGTCTTCTCCTGACCGTGAACACACCGCGTGCACTAAAGAAAAGGTTTATTCTACAGAGTGTGACTCTGCAGAACGTACACATGAAACTTTATAATACACTTACTGGAAAGAGAGGAAACTGACATAGCAGAATCAGTTCTCTGTTGTCTGGTATTCTGGCATTGATGAGGAACGTTTCCCATCATACTGTGATTCCATAGTTCTACTTTTAAAACATTCTTGAAACACTGTGGATTGAAGTTGGTGTTTTTTTTTTATCTGTAGGAAAAAGTTATTTTTTAAGTTGTAATCCTTGTCACCAGTTTAAATAAAGTTGGATCCGGTTCAGATGTAAAGAGCCTTCTTGTATTGATGATTCAGTCAAGTTATGAATAAATAAAACCAGCTACAAACGGATAGTATGAATTTACTAAAGCAACTTAGCGAAACGAAAATAGATTACAAATGAGCCACAAAGTCTGCATAATAACAATCATGGTGTAAAACCACATTCTATTTTTACAGCCTCCTCTTATGAGTCATCTGTCCACACGGTTACACCTTGTGGACACAGCTAATGAAAGGTTGAACGTACGTGACTCAGTCTTCTTCTTCTTCTTCTTCGTCGTCTTCCTCTCAGGACGATCAACACGCTGCTCCTGAATGAGCTTCCTCAGTTCAACGGTGTCGCTCTGCAGATGATCTGGAGCATGTTGGGAACGTTCAGCTGTCTGCACCGGGACCTGGCCTCTGACATGGAACAGCTCTTCCAGAGTTTCGCACAACAGGTGTACAAATCCCCGTAATCACAAGAATGTTTTTTTTTTACGTCGGTGTGATTTTCCACAAAGCCGAGGGCTCAGTTTTCAGTGCGTTAAAAAGGTTGAATATAATTTTTTAATGCTCATTTTGTTTTTCTTTCATCTCCCTTTTGTTTTTCCAGTTGCCTCACAGCTCTCTGAGCCCCGGTGCATTCTGGGAGTGGGCGGAGTCCATGGCGTTGGAAGGCGCGAGGAGGCTGGAGACTCTGTGTCGAAGTGTGGAGGACACGCTCAACGCGCCCGTCGTCCAGGTTGGACTTTTAAAATAACGCTGTTGTGAACGAGTGTGACAACTCTGCAGTGAGGGATGTGACTGTTTTTCCAATATTTGCACATAAACATGAAATTACACTCGGCTCTAAGATGAAGCAACGCTGCAAAGTGAGATATGTTTCAGGTGATTATGAAACTATAGGTGGAACAAATGAGTCCGAGTTTCCTGCTCAGCTTCCTGTCTGGTGTCACACTCCTGAAACCTGTCGGGCAGATATTAAATAACTGACTGTAATGTTTTGTTTGTGTCAGTAATAATAGATTGTTATTATAATTATTATTATTGTTGTGGATCAGAATCAGAACAGCTCCACCATCATTATTGTGATTCACCGTGTGCGTCATCCTTGTGTAATCATGACTCTGGTCGATGACAACAGGTTTTCTGAATGTTGCTCTGCAACTTTGTCAGCGTCCGTGCGGGATGTTGACACGTCCAGTGACAGGTAATGTTTTCATAACCTGTCACTCAAATGTTTGTTTTTTTACGACTTGGGACGACACAAAGAATTAGTGTCTATCAAACGAGAACTGACAAACGTGAAGGTTCTGATTGGTTTCTCTAATTTAAACATCTGGAGAATTACGACTTTCTTTCTTTATTTAGCAGCTGAAACTTAAGGACTTTATATTTTTCTACGAAGAAAATAATTTGAAACAGCCCCTTGAGTAAAGTTTATGAATAGAAGTATAAACTCATATCAAATATAAAAGAAGAAATATACGTTAATTTTCCTTAATAAACACATGGAAGTTAGATTTTTTGGATATTTCTCTGAGCTTGGTACCGTGACAACTCATCTATTTCCTCTGTAACCACACCGATCAATTACTATCCTGCTCAGGTCCGTCATGTCCTTTCCTTAATAATCCTCTTCGATCCTCTCTCCTCTGCGTTTCCTGCCTCCTCAGCCTCTGAGTCCGTCCTCGCAGCGCCGGCTGAAGCAGCTGATGGATAAACACGGTTCCGGAAAGATCTGGCAGGCGGCGGCGGCGGTCGTGTCCAGTCGGGATCTGGACCTGAACCTGGCCAAAGGGGAGCTGGTGGCCGTCATCAGCGAGATGGACACGAGAGGAGACAGACGCAGGTGGCTGGTGGACGCAGGAGGTAGGAACCAATCAGTCGGAACACGTGATGTATTAATAATTATACACATTTTCCCGCTGGAAACAAAGGTTGGTGTTGATTCCAGGGTTCCTACGCAGTTTGGAGAAGTGTGGAATTTGATTTATTAGTAATTTCCAGATCTGGATAAGTCTGGAAAAACTATAAATATTTCAAAATCTATCCGCAACGTCACAATCAACTTCGTGGAGAAACCGTGACTTTGTGTATCAAGTGCAACAGATGGGTTTTCAAATTATTTATTTACATGTTAATATTTTACTTATATAAAATAACGCATGATATTCATGTTTATAATTATATTTACTTGTCTAGCTTTTCGTGCTCTGAGGTCTATCTACAGAGAAGAAGAAAGTCTGAGATTACAAAAAGAAGCTGTGATGTCAGTGCAGCTCACTGCTGCCATCTTGTGGTTGATTACTGTTGTTGTAAGTTATGAACCATAGATGATATTAATATTTTGTTGGCTGATTGACACCAGTGTATATTCTTAAGATTGAATTAACTTGAAAAACAGTAATGATCTTTAATATGTAGAAATGGTGAGGAGTGTTTTTCTTAGATATTAGTTATGAATTGTGACCTGGTGTAAATTAAACATAAGGAAATAATGGAAAACTATTTTACAGAATTCCTAAACATACATGTACAATAACAAAAATAAATCCATCATATACTAACATCATGTGTGCGTCCCACGCAGGCAGGAGAGGCTACGCTCCGTCCTCCAAGCTGATTCGCTATCATCAGCCCGCGGAGGACCCGCCCCCCTCGCCACACCTGACCCTCCCAGACGGCGTGACGGGAATCAGGAGACACTCGTACTCCCCCGAGAGTCGACCGCTGACCAGCCAGCCGTGCTTCCAGGTGATTGATCGATCGACTGACTGACTGATTGATCGACTGACTGACTGACTGACCGATTGATTGATTGACTGTAAACTTCACACTAACTACACAGTTTCCTGTTCACTGCAGACGTCCTGATTAGATGATGAAAGCACCTCGCTGCAGAGATTTGCATATTAATTTAAAATGACCTTAACTCCACAATGTTTACAGATCCACAGTTTATTGACAAATAGAATAAAAAATGTAATGTAATGTTTAATTTTAATTAAGGCTTATTAGTGTTTGATACCTAACCAGGTGCCTCGTGTGTGCGTGCGTATATATACAGTAGATATATATATATATGTTTTTATCTGTCAATGATTCCTCAGATGTCGTTATCAAAACTTTATGACAGAAATGTAATTTAGGCTTGATATTTAAGTTTAACCATAAACATTGTCATAAATAACTATAAATTGAAAAATTGTTAAAAATATAACTTAATAAATAAAATTTGAATTAAGAAAATAAAAATTTATTTGGCCTAAAGTGTAAAAACCTAAATGCACATTTAAAGGCTCATATCTGTATCGGGCTCCTTCCTGAAAAGTGTGTGTGTGTGTGTGTGTTATTAATGGAAAGGAACATAATGAGCTGTTTAACCTTGTAAGTGGGTCACTGTGTGAAGGGTTGGTAGTTAATTCATGCAGGCTGAGATTGTGTGTGTGCTGTGTGTGTATGTGCGTGTGAGAGATTGATTTACATTAGCATCATACGCGCGCGCCTGTGTGTGTGTGAGAGGAGGAGGCGTTGTAGCTTGTAAATTTGAGCTGGTTTATGAGGGTGTGTACATGAGAGAGACCGAGATTCATGTGAGTGGATGAGAAGCGGAATTGCTTTTGGCGTCGTGCGAGTGTGCGTGTGTGTATGTGTGTGTGTGTGAAAGACATGTCTCCACGTTGCCTGTTAAAGTGACGGATCGCTCCAGTGACCTTACAGAGGCGGGTTTTCATGCCCCCTCCTCCCCAGGTCTGTACGTCATGACCCTGAGTCTGCTCACACACACACACACACACACATATTTCGTGACTTCATGTCCAATCTGCAGCAGATGAAGATAAAAACCCACATATATGAATATATATTTTAACATATTTCTGTTCTTTCATCCAAACTACGTTTCTGTTATAACTGTAATCAAGGTTCTGAAAAGACTTTCCACTTCCTCTGATTCGTTCGTGTCTGATTTACGTCTGTCAGCCTTTAAAAGACACGAAAGTGTAGCTGCAACATTAAGCCGCCGAAAATGTGTCTCCTGTGATTTGTGGCGGCGATGCAGTCGAGTGTGATTCTGTCTTTTTACGACCTTGAGAATAAAAAAAATGGCGACCTCTCACCCGCCGGGCGCGGGGCTGGAGTTTATATTTCTGTCTGTTAAATAAATCAAATAGTTATTGACACCTGTCGTCTCTCCGCAGGTGATGGCGGCATACGACTTTGCGGCGAGAGGAAGCCACGAGGTTTCCCTGCGGGCGGGTGAGCGGGTCCGCGTGCTGGAGCCCCACGACAAGCGAGGGAACCCCGAGTGGAGCCTGGTGGAGGCGCGAGGAGGGCAGAGGGGCTACGTGCCCTCTAACTACCTGACCCTCATGCCCCTGGGGGTCGGGGTCGGACCGCCGGGCTCGTACCTGCCCCACTGAGGCGCCCGCTCCTCAGAACATCACGACGGTAAATGATTTAGATCGACGCTGTAAAGAGCGAATTCTGTTCAGTTTTGCAACTGGAACTTTCTCCAGGACAAACAAACGTCTCAGGCTCGAAGCTAAACGTCCAAACGACTGGACGGAGCCACGGGTGTGAAGCGCGGCGGAGGGTCGAGAACTCAAAACGTCTGGAGCTCCAGCAACGGGGAAGAACATTTGCACTTGTTTTTTGAAGAGTTTCAGTGTTGGACGGTTAAACTCGCAAGAACAATCTGAAGCTTTGATATACGACAAATCGTGTCTCGGATCGACAGGAAAAACCAAATGAAGGAAGCCTCGGGTAGTTCTAAAGCATCATGGCGTCTTGCTCATGGACACCCGGGCAGAGCTGAAGGTGTGTGTGTGTGTGTGTGTGTGTGTGTGTGTGTGTGTGTGTGTGTGTGTGTGTGTGTGTGTGTGTGTGTGTGTGTGTGTGTGTGTGTGTGTGTGTGTGTGTGTGTGTGTGTGTGTGTGTGTGTGTGTGTGTGTGTGTGTGTGTGTGTGTGTGTGTGTGTGTGTGTGTGTGTGGGTGTCGAGACTGACAGGTACACGACGCTCTCATCGTCATTGTCTCACAAAGTGTGATGTAAAACTTCTCCCGGCCCCGAGGAGAAGAGAGACGGGAGGAAGGAATGAAGTCATAGGAGAAGTGAACGGGTTGCAGGGGAGGAGGAGACAGAGTCGCTCTGTTAGTTTAGATCACTTCCTGTTCGTCCTCCGGCGTTTTCCCTTTCCGCCCTTCTCCTCTTCACCATGGTCGGAATCATATTCCTCCTTCATCACGTTTTTTTAAATCACAGACGCAAAACAGACGGGATGGAGGCCGACCTACTTCTGTTCAGAGACACCTGATGATGATGATGCTAGTTGCCATGGATACGGTTCTAATCGATGCAGGTCGCGTCTCACTGAGACATTTTATCTTCTTCTTCTTCTTCACGTCGACCGCACTGTGAAAAGCAGGAATCACTTTTTAAAATTTTTATTGAATTTTTCATTTTGGAGCAGATTTGTGACAAATGTTGCTGCTTGGTTACGTCCCAGTCGATGTCTCCATTATGATTCATATGTAACAGTAAATTACATGATGACGTCTCTTCTGGGTCATATTCATACTCTTCTTCTTCTTCAGATTGAATCATTTATGTTTGTACATGGCGTGTCACGTTAAATATCGCTGCCGCAATGAATTGTGGGGCGTCTTATATTTCCTTTATATTCATATAGGGAGCTCCAGTGTACCCTATGCTAAAGGAGAGAATGGAAGGAAGCATTGAAGCATCCTTTTCAAAGCATTTAGAGAATCTGAACAGCTCTTATCATGGCTGCCGAGGAAATGGGAAATACTTACGGGTTACTTCAAGATTTAGGGAAACTCCCTAAGCACATTTGACAATTCGACCGCACACCCAGAGTCTCTTCTCCTGTTGGATTGTGCTGCATCAGCTGCTGAGAATGGGAGGGAGGGAGGGAGGGATGAAGGGAGGGGTGAAGGGAGGGAGAGAGCTTCTCAGCTGGAGCTCAGCTTCACCATCATCAGCCTGAATGTCAGGACAGAGCCGCAGCAGGAAGCTGAAACAAAAATACCAAGTGTCCTCGAGGTGAATGAGATGAAAGAAGAACGTTTCACCTGCTTTCCCCTTTTCAAAGGAATATATATATATATATCTGTGTCCATTCGTATATCAGCCAGTGAATGTTGTTAAAAACATTTCATTTTAGGGTTTATTCAGTTTTTAATCTTTTATTTTTGAATTCTCAATGATGGAAAATGAAGAAGCAGAGATTGCTGATGATCCCTGAACATTTGAAGTATTAACACACACGCACACACACACACTCACCCATCACTCCACTAGAGGGAGCAGGAGACTTAGTGTCTGATGAGCGAGCCTGTAGTTCAGGTGTGCGTGTGTGTGTGCGTGTGTGTGCGTGTGCGTGCGCGTGCGTGTGTGTGTGTGTGCGTGTGCGTGTGCGTGTGCGTGTGCGTGTGCGTGTGTGTGTGTGAGAGCGAGCTAGCTCCATCTTTACCTTATTCGTCAGTATTACCTCTCGTCCGGTTCTGTCTGTGTTATTAAGCTCATGTTTATTTTATTATTCCGTCAAAGGGATGTGAAGTGAAACACATTGAACCTGCTGACGTTTTACAACAGTTTGTTTGTAAAGAATCATTCTGTTATAAGTTATTGTCTTATGATCATGTTCAGTTTAAAGAGTTTTAAGTTATTGTGACCTCAGATACGATGTGTTGTGATGTTGAACACGCGCGCGCCCAGGTAACAGATGAGCCAGCTGTTACGTGACCATGTGGCTTTAATAAAACTAAACACAACCTTCTCAGTGTCCTTGTGTCATTTCACACAAAGTACAAATCCAAAACTACATTTAGGTTCAAAAGGAATACAGAGATGTATTTCCTAAATCAACCAGCAGAGATGGAATATTTAATTTATTTATAATTATAGCTGTGAACCCAATTATTCAGGGGCCGCCTCCTTCGTTGGAACTGGTCTAGTCTAAACGTGTCCTTCAGGATAAAAAGTGACACATCAAAATGTTTTCCTTTAATGGTATTCCATGGATTTGTTGTGTTTTGTGGTTCATATCATTTACGATTAATTTTTTGTTGTCTTATTTTATTGTAAAAAAAAATTGTATTCATTTATCTTTTCTTTAATGCACAAATCCACGACGCACTCAAAATGACCCACTTTTGGGGCGTGACCCACCAGTTGAGACTCACTGGTCTAGACTACGACGACCGAAACCACAATGAGGCGATCTGGTCTACGGCAGAGTCGCCCTCTGCTGGTGAGAACAGAGAATGCAGGCTTCAGGCACTACGTCCATCTTTATATTCCGTCTGTGGGAGGTAACACTCGGAAGCTTTCTTCACCTAATTTTGATCTTGAACCTTCGTCGATGTGAAATATATCCAACAAATACTTTTTAATATTTTTTGAAAAACAACCCTCTTCATCTTTTGCTTTAACAAAAGGTCTTTTAACGGCTCTAACCTGCAGTGCTGTGTGTTAAAACACACACAAACAAACACACACCTCCACTCAGCATCGTGTGTGTGTGTGTGTGTGTGTGTGTGTGTGTGTGTGTGTGTGTGTGTGTGTGTGTGTGTGTGTGTGTGTGTGTGTGTGTGTGTGTGTGTGTGTGTGTGTGTGTGTGTGTGTGTGTGTGTGTGTGTGTGTGTGTGTGTGTGTGTGTGTGTGTGTGTGTGTGTGTGTGTGTGTGTGTGTGTGGCTTTTACAGCAGCACTCAACTCAGTGAACAAACGCTGCCGTGTGTGTGCGTCCGGCGAGCTGCTCGCACGGACACACACACACACTCGCATGTTCTGTGTTTGTGTCAGTGTAAAGATGAACAAGTGCAGAGACATGAATATCTC
Source organism: Scophthalmus maximus (assembly GCF_022379125.1). Classification (NCBI taxonomy): domain Eukaryota; kingdom Metazoa; phylum Chordata; class Actinopteri; order Pleuronectiformes; family Scophthalmidae; genus Scophthalmus; species Scophthalmus maximus. The sequence continues at coordinate 25,578,381 of NC_061523.1, read as the reverse complement.
ATGGTTATTCATGTATCTGTGGAAAGAAAACATTTCTGTGTCTTTGCTCAACATATGTGTCCATTCGAGCACGTTTTAACGTGTGTGTGTGTGTGTGTGTGTGTGTGTGTGTGTGTGTGTGTGTGTGTGTGTGTGTGTGTGTGTGTGTGTGTGTGTGTGTGTGTGTGTGTGTGTGTGTGTGTGTGTGTGTGTGTGTGTGTGTGTGTGTGTGTGTGTGTGTGTGTGTGTGTGTGTGCGCGCGCGCGCATCACAGTGAACAGATCTCAGTCTATAAATATCTCGTCCTCTGGCTGCAGCTGAGCTAAAAATAGACACAGACACACACACACACACACACACACACACACACACACACACACACACACTCACTCGCTGCTGTCACCTAGAGAGCAACAGAGGAACTGCACCCAGACTGTGACACTGAGCACCTACAGTAAGAATCAGATCTACTGACGCTGATCTCACATCGTGACGTCAGAGACGAGTGTACTGACGTCCTGTCTCAGACGGTTCTGTTCTGTCGACCCGTCAGGTTGTTGTGTTGTGTGAGTCAGTTCTTGAGCTGCTTCTGAAATCACGTGACGGCAGTGATGGAAACATAGCTTTGGTAATCATTAATAATAATCATTTTTGAGTGATCACATCCGTTCACTTGAGAATCTGCAGAAATAGATTTTGAAAAAAAGATAAGTTAAGAGTGTGTGTGTGTGTGTGTGTGTGTGTGTGTGTGTGTGTGTGTGTGTGTGTGTGTGTGTGTGTGTGTGTGTGTGTGTGTGTGTGTGTGTGTGTGTGTGTGTGTGTGTGTGTGTGTGTGTGTGTGTGTGTGTGTGTGTGTGTGTGTGAACGACGGTCAACCGAACTGTTCGTGTTGCTCATGGCCGCCCCGAGGTGAGAGAAAGCCATCTGCGCCTCTGCATGCAAGAAGAGTGTGTGTGTGTGTGTGTGTCAGAGAGAGAGAGAGAGTGTGTGTGTGTGTGTGTGTGTGCATCTTTATGTGGTTGTATGGACGAACTCTGATTTTAAACCATAGTAGTGGGGACATGAACACAGAACCAACAGCGAGCGAAGTCTGAGGAAAATATCTGCTGTGTTGGTTTAAAAAAATCACGTACTGCCCCTTTAACGAGTATCTATCACCTACTGTATTGGATACTAGTGAGAATCTGACATATGGCCATGAAATCAACGAGTCACATTTTCTAAGAACAACAAAGATTAATTTCATCCGACCTCTGACCTCTGACTTTATTTACTGACCCGTCATTCCGGACAAGAGCTTCAACAATATTAGAAATCGAAAAAAGGGGAAAAAAGTAAGAAAGAAGAACTCTCTCACGTTACGTTCGTCGCTTTTCTGGTAAAAAGGGTTTAAACAACCGACCGACGCTTTTTGTGTGTTTGTGGTGGTGAGAACACGTCTCGTGTGATTTGTTATAAACCTTTGATCCAGCGACATGTGAGGCTGCAAACTGCCCCACGGGGCAATAACTGGAGGTCACGACCTCCCTCCCCCCTCTTCTCTCTCCTTCCCTTTATGTTACTAGACGGAGCTCAATCCCACCGTGACCTCGCTCCGCTCACCTCGCAGCTCCACCTCGCTGAGCTGTAAAAAGGGAAGAGAAAAACGGAATAAAGGATGAGTGGCTATCTGTCTTAGAAGGGGGGGGGGGGGGGGGGTGCAGTAAGGGAGGTGGAGGAGGAGAAGAGGAAGGTGCAGGAGGAGAGAAGTGGGAATAAGGGGATGAATGACAAGGAGGAGGAAAAGGAAAGACGAGGCAGAAGATGAAGACGAGGTCGAGTTCATCACTGAGCAGACGGGGGTTGGGAGGAGGAGGAGGAGGAGGAGGAGCTCAGTGGAGATTTCCAGTATATCAATATGAAAGGAACAGAAGAGGTTTTGCCAATAAGATGTTCTCCTGTTGTCCTTGACTCACTGTTGCCACGCCGACGACTCCCCGCGTCGTTTTTTATCCCTCAACATAAACGCCATCGCTCGGCCGGGGGAAAGAGGCAGGAGGAGGTCAAATCGCTTCATGCCGTATATGAAATATGAAACGCATATAAAAAACCTGCGAGTGTCATTTCACGTCCATGTCTGTGTGAGGTGTTTTTTTTTACTCATTTGCTTTCTGAAAAAAAAGATCGGTATCAGTATTGGAAAAATGAAGATGGCTCCTCAAAAAACTCTTTGTTGTTTAAAAGGTTTACAAGTTATGATCGTGAACGTGGTTTCATCATTTTCATCGAACTGTCGTCCTGCGATTACAGAGAGATGTAAAATAAAAGCCGTCGTCAGAATAATTCAGATGTTACAGGAAACTGGCAAAAGGAAAAATAGAACGATCTGATCGACAGCGTGAATGACTTATGTAAGACGAGGACAAAAGAAACACATCCAGACGTGTGTGTGTGTGTGTGTGTGTGTGTGTGTGTGTGTGTGTGTGTGTGTGTGTGTGTGTGTGTGTGTGTGTGTGTGTGTGTGTGTGTGTGTGTGTGTGTGTGTGTGTGTGTGTGTGTGTGTGTGTGTGTGTGTGTGTGTGTGTGTGTGTGTGTGTGTGTGTGTGTGTGTGTGTGTGTGTGTGTGTGTGTGTGTGTGGGTGGTGGAACTGATTCATATTGCACACATACATACATACACACACACACACAAACACGAACACACACGCACACGAACACGCATGTGCAACATGCCGGCATTTCCGTGCACACACACACACAGCCGGTGTCAGCAGAGTGGACAGATGCATGGTGACAGCGCTGCAATGCGCTGGATTAATACACTTAGTGTTCCACATGTCAAACTGCATCACACACACACACACACACACACACACACACACACACACACACACACTCTCTCTCTCTGTGTGATTACTTATACCCGCCTCAGCCAGCTGTCGAATCATCCACTCCACCAGGCGACCAGTCGGTCAAACCAGCAAACATCAGGCTGACATGGGAGCCAACATGGCCACCTCCCACCAGTTTACATGGGATCCAACATGGCCGCCTCCCACACAACGACCCAGCGTGATGTCCGAGAACCGACCTGACAACCAGTCGCCTCGTCTCCCGTCATTCACCAAGCTCACTCATCTGTCAACAGAGCGAACTGACAGCTAGCCCTCGTCACAGTCTGTCACTCAGTTGGATTATCATCAGTCAACTAGCCAAATCATCAGCAAACTAGCTAAATCATTAGCCAGCTAGCCAAATCATTCGCCGGCTAGCCAAATCATCAGTCAACTAGCCAAATTATCCGCCAACTAGCCAAATCATCAGTCAACTAGCCAAATCATTAGCCAACCAACTCATCAGCCAACTAGCCAAATCATTAGCCAACCAAATCATCAGCCAACTAGCCAAACCATCAGTGAAACTAGATTCTTCTATAGAAACCACCAGTGGAGTCGCCCTCTGCTGGTGATTCCAGAGAATACAGGCTTCAGGCACTTGACACAGTCGTGGCACAGACAACAGTTGAAGAAGTGAGGTTGATGCTATAATGACTTTTCAAGTGGCAGACGACAGGAGACGGACACACAACTCGTTTATTTCACCGACCTAGTGTGACGGGGCAAGAAGCCATCGCACCGTTCAGCAGGCCGAGTGGCGAGCCGGTCGCTGGAGGCCGGTGACAGTCGAAGGTCGAGTCCATAAGAGGCTTGACACACGGAGAGAACGCTGCTGTCGTGAAGAAGATGTCATGGCTCAGGGGGTCGCGCGGTGTTTTGTGCACACTTGTCTGTGTCGTTTATCTCTCCGTCGGCATGGAAACAGGCGTGTGCTTGTGAAGAGGTGGCGATGAGGAAGCCGAGGGTCAAGTGGGGGAGCGAACAGACGCATTAGCTCCATACAATACAAGCTATTTCCAGACCCCCGCCTGGTTATGGCCCCCAGCCGCCTCCCACCTTGTGTGATGTTAATTTGGACGCCGGTGCCGGCGCCGCCCTGATGACACGCCAACGTCCTGAAACCCCTCGTTGCTCACGCCGAACGTAGAAGATCTTTGTTTCCTCAGCGCCGTTCTTGTGTTGGAGGAAATGATTTTACGACTTCAGGAGGATTCTCGGTCTTCTACCACAGAGGGACAACTTCCCTCCGTCCTCCCCCTCCATTGCTGAGTTGCCCTTGAACCAGCAACACTGGAATCCCCGGCTGCTTAAAGCGACGGCTGTCAAGTGTCCACGGTGAACCGTCCTGCTACGCTGGATAGTAATAAAAGGATATTTTTACCGCACCAAGAAAGCAGCTGAGGGTTCTTCACAAGCAGCGCTGCTTCGGGGGTCGAGGGCGAGAGAAGGCAACCATGAGCTGACCAGCAGAGGAGTCGCCCTCCGCTGGTCAGCACTCAGAATACAGGCTTCAGACGCTTCAGGGTTGGCCTCTCTTTCCAATGGCGACACGTCCATTATAAAATACGCAGTCTGTGGTGCAAACCCACACCAAGCACTTCTGAACATCCGCTGCCCCCTGGTGGCGACGTGACAGTCGTCAGTCGTCTCATTAAAACACGTTCAGCATCAGAAACACTTCGCTGACGTCTCCTCTCACGAGTCCAGGGAAACAAGTCTTCCATCGTTACGTCACGGAGTCCAAGAAAAAACAATGATACGTGGGGGGGGGGGGGGGGGGGGGAAGCTGTGATTTCACCCCCACACACTCACAGAGGAAGGAATCGATGATCTAGACCCCGACCGAGCTCTTGGAAATTTTGTATGGGTTTAAAAGAAAGGAATCATTCCAGCCCGATGCCCTCCAGTTCACAATGAGTCATCAAAAACACGGCACCAGAATTTGCGTGGACTGTGATGGTTTCCACCCGGGGGGGCGGGTGTGTGTTGTCACGGCCCCCGGCGGCTGGAACACAACTTCTCAAACTCGTTTGTTCCCCTTTTTTTTACAGGAACGCGATCAGATGGACGCTGGCGAACACTGACGCCGCGTGTCAGCATCCTCTTTCTTCCGTGGACCTGAACGCACCACCAAGCCGCCACGCACCTTCCCAGACAGAGAACGACTCGGCACACAGTATTTTCCTTTCTTCATTTGAGAAGAGAAACTTTCTCTTTTCTTTTTTCATTTGGCTCCGTGACGAAGATTCATCTCTCTCCAGCCGCCGAGCAGTTTATCCTCAGAAGCTGATCTCCCCCCTCCTCTCCCTCCTCTCTGTCTGTCTCGGTTTCCAGTGATGGATTTGTTTATTGGCTGCGATGGCGACCGAGGTGTAAACTCCTGTAGGAGCCTGACTTTAATCCCGGAGCTGGATCTCCAAGTGTTTACAGCCCGTCCCTTACTCACGTGGGGCCTTTTGGAACCAGGACAAGGACAACTTGTAACCGTTCCAAACCGCAGCAGGTTATTCGTTCGTACGCGTCGAATAAGAAAAAGAAACACGTCGTCGGGGCCTTTGACACGTCACAAGTAGACACACGTGACACGTGACCCGCTCGGAGAACACGAGAGACGACCGGTGGAACTCATCACATCGTCCTCTGAATCCGTTTGTGTTTGTGTGGACTTGACACACACACACACACACACACACACACACACACACACACACACACACACACACACAGGCGGTGGCCGTTCAGAGTCGGTCGTAATGAGGTTGACATGTCAACAGCGACGCAGACTCTCGGCCTGTCACCACACAACACTCGGTGTTTGCAGTGTAAACAGTCGGCGGGAGGATTTCCAACCGAAAAGCCAAACAGTCGCTGGGCCCCGACGACGGAGGTGACGCAACAACAGTTCACCAAAGACTAGACGACGTCACTGTACCTCCGCCGGGTTGTGTTTTTAAATGAAGAAGATTTATTTATTTATTTGTATCCTGTAAATATAGTGTTCACCCGCTCTGCGCGCGGCGATACTATTTCCGTCCGCGAGTACTCGTGAAACTTAACAATTTGATTTACCGCCTGCCAAGGGGCAGCAACCTGAGACCCCCCCCCCTCCCCGGGGCCCGAGCTCCTCCACATCAAGGGGCTTTTATTCTCTTCTGTCTGGGTTATGGATCTTATTTTACACTTACACTCGTACTGTAAGTCACACTTGTGTATTTGTGTGTCAGCGGAAAAAAACCTGACCTGTAAACATGACATCTGGCGGCGCGCCATGTTTCTGCTGCTGCGCCCCCCCCCCAAAACTGTTTTCATCTTTTGTACATGTAAGGTGTCCTTGAGTGTCCTGAAGGGCGCCCATACATAAAATGTATTATTATTGGCAGTAGCATTCTTTTTTAAAGACGCTGCTGAAAATATTAAATCTGAGCCCACAACACCACCGTGCTCAGGGCGGAGCCAAGATTATTATTATTATTATTATTATTATTATTATTATTATTTTTAATATATAATATCTTGGGTAAGAACACTCCAGGATGAGATCATGTGACTTTATGATGTTGAGTCATTGAGACTTTGTCACTTTCATCAGTGCCGTCTACATTTATTAGATTCAATCTGCACATTCTCAATTTATTCTATTTATTTGGTTTCCTGTATATTTCACATTTCCCCTCTATTGCACATTTTAAATTCCTTTAGCTTTTCTAAACCGTGTGGTTTTGCCGTACTCTTACTTTTGCACTATTTAGAATGTATTCATTGTATATATTACTTATCTTGTTTATTTTTTCTTGTACTATTGCACCGTGGATCCGAGAAAAACGGTTTTTCAATTCCTCCGTATGTCTGGAACAAAATTGCAGGAATTGACTATAAAGTTGACTTGACGTCGAGGAAGTGAAATCTTCACGTGCAGGTTTTTTTCCCGTCTGCAGAATTACACACGACTGTAACCCGAGCAGACGGGAACACGACGCCGCGTTTCTGGTACATGAATTATCATGGTACCCAGTCGTGAGTGCACGTTATCATGAAAGAGAAGTGGAGTACGGAGGTTTTACATGAAGGGACTATGAGGATCATGTGGAGGGAGTTGTCAAATCTAACAGTTTAGCAGAGTTGTTTTCCAGCAGGGAGACGGTTGCTGCGGCAACACATGTTGGCTTCTAACCCTGTGTTTTTCCAAATAACTCCATCACAAACCAGACGAGACAAACATTTCCTTGCTTGGTGCAGTCTCCGCAGGTCGGACGCCGCTGCATGTTTGCCGTCGCTCTGTTCTGCGTCTCCCGTCGTGTTTACAGAGCGTCGGCGCTGACGGATGAGCGCCGCTGGCTCTGGACCAGGCCGACGCTCAGAGTCGGTCACGACGAAGATGAGTGTTTATCTATTTATTTGTCCTGAAATATTCATCCGTCCAGCTCCCTGGATCTGTCCGCTTGCTGTGTCCAGCAGACTCGTCCTATTAGGTCGCTGTATTAACAAACACAAATTCACTCGCTAACAAAGTGCATCTGGAACACAAGGATGAAATGTGGAAAATCCAGTTTGAACATTTCATCTGGAAAAGGTGCAAAGATCATTTTTCGCAGCTTCGGTTCACTAACTACTTATTACTCTTTCAAAAAGTTATTATATTCCCTCACTTACTACTTGGTCTCCGTCACCCCCCATCCTTCGTTGTAGCCTTTCGGCTTGTATTCGTAGCCGACGTGAGCTGGAAGTCCACCTCGGACAAAATACAAGTTCCCCTTCTCGCAAAGCAAAAGTAGTGCAGCGTTTCTTGGATCAGTAACTGTAATATAATATATAATTACTATTTCGGAAATTGTACTCCCTCACACTACTCGTTACTGGGTAAAGTAATAATACTACAGTAATATATTACTGAGTAATTGTTTACTGACCAGATGGACGACATCAGCTGTACTTTGTTTTGATCGGACTTTAGCTAATGTTAGCATTGCTAACGTGCCGTAGCTACATGAGATCCGGCAAACATGGTGAAGCAGCAATGTTTAGCTTCCTGCTTTGTTAGCATTTTCATTGAGAGCATGCTAGCATGCTGACATTAGCATTTGCCTCAGTAGTTAGCCCCACAGAGCTGTGAGCACGGCCGTGACCGCTAGCAACGGCTGTAGCCATTAGCATGGTTTTAGCTGCTAGCAATGGCATAGCCGTGAGCATTGCGGTAGCTGTTAGCATGGTTGTAGCTGCTAGTAATGGCATAGCCGTTAGCATTGCGGTAACCGTTAACATGGCATAGCCGCTAGCATGGCGGTAGCTGTTAGCATGGTTGTAGGTTTGTGTTTTCTCCACTTTTGACTAAGCTCAGATTTTTCTTCTTCCTGTGTGTCAGTGCTTGCGACTGGTTTCCTGCCTGTGAAACAAAGAGAAAATAAACAAGATTAAAAAATGATCCTTTAAATGCAAACAATGATTCCATCAGTCAAACGTGAAACTGGTTTTGTTCCTGAACAAGGTGATTCTGTCGGAGATGAAAATGATGCCAACTAAGATATGTTTTATTATCTCACAGTTATTTTCTTTTCCCTCCTCCTCTCCTCTCTTCTCATATTTCCTCCTCTCCTTCCTGTGATCCATCATCTCCTTCGCCTGCAACCTGCTGCCTCCCGGAGTTTTTGTTTTTTTTATCCCGTCAGGTTTTGAAATATGAAAGAATTATTCTTCACGGTGATTTTTAATATCCATGTTGATGAGTCTTTTCTTAAATATCACTGAATCCTTTAACTTTTATCAAAATGTCTCTGGGCCAAACTCGTCACCGTGGTCACACCCTGGACTGAGCCTTCAGCCCTGGGTCTCATCTGATTATTTATTATAATAATAGAAGAAGACAAGAGTATGAATATGACCCAGAAGAGACGCACGTCATCGTGTAAGTTACTGTTACATTTGAATCATTTACACCAGCGGCGTTTTCTGTTGTCCATCCTCGGAAATGTGTAGTTTCACCACGACAGACGCGTCAACAACATCCGGCGTCGAACGATGACGTAGTTTATAAAGTGTATTAAATGCACTTAAATTACATAAATCCTAAATATTTGGTCTCAATATTTTTGTGAGTGTTGAGCAATTATTTGAATTAAATAATTTGAAAAGTTTAGGGAGGAAACGTGTCTTTGGTGAAACTGCCGCAGCGTCTCGTAAGCGTGTGACTCACATGAACATTTCCAGTGACATCACGTATGTCGGTGTGTGAACGAACAGATTATTGTGTGTGTGTGTGTGTGTGTGTGTGTGTGTGTGTGTGTGTGTGTGTGTGTGTGTGTGTGTGTGTGTGTGTGTGTGTGTGTGTGTGTGTGTGTGTGTGTGTGTGTGTGTGTGTGTGTGTGTGTGTGTGTGTGTGTGTGTGTGTGTGTGTGTGTGTGTGTGTGTGTGTGTGTGTGTGTGTGTGTGTGTGTGCTGCCCTACATCCAAAAAGATCGATACTGTTGTAAATTAGACTTGAGGGCTTTCCTATCCCACTCCAGCGGTGCAACAGGGCGCTGACCTCCAGTTCGATGACGTCATGGGTCAAATCGGATGCGAAATAACAAAAAAGGCCTTTCAGTAACCTCTCCAACGCCACTGGTCCGATCACGATACGACCATAGGTTCATGACGTACATAAGACAATATATTTTGATGATATTTGGCTCTAGTGACCTTGATCTTTGACCTTGGTGATTAAGTTTCATAAAGATCCATGCACCCGTTCAGGGCTAATGCTGCACATTTATAGAAAACTTTGAATTTAAAGAAAACATTTAAGGAGAAACATGAAAATGAACACGTGAGTAATTTGAACAGATAAATGATGAAGACACTATTCGAGACACCGGAGCTTATTCCAGACCATATTCCTCAGTTCAAAAAACTTCCCAGACTGAAGAAAGTGTCCTGACAGATCCGAGTTTCAGTTTCGCCGACGACGGTGACGATGTGACGCCGGGGAAGAAAAAAAAGGAGTCACGGAATGACAAAAGGAGAGGAAATAAAAGCAGATGGGGGAGAGAAGGTGCGAAAGCTCGCGTCTCGTCGTGTGTTTGTCGTTGGCGTGACGGCCGCGGCGCTGATGACGGGCGACACGTTCGAGGTCAAAGGTGACAGTGACTGACAGCGTGCGCGCAGCCTCCGGCCTGACGGCGATGACAGACGGGCGGCGGGATGTCAGGAATCAAACACGGACACACCAGGAAGGGGTTGGTTCTGACGTACGGAGCGGTTCTGCTGGTGTGATGATGGTGATGATGATGATGAGTTCCTCTTCTTCCACTTAATACAATAAAACTAAACTGTGCATTTCATAGTAACTGCAGAAGAAGTGCTTGCCGTAGTAGCAGTAAAAGTAACTGCAAGAGAATTAGAAAAAGCAGTAGTAGTACTATGGAAATAAGGTAGTACTGGGTAGAGATGTAGTCCTTCGGCCTAGCAGCAGCAGTGATGGTACTACAGGTGTGTACTTGTAGTATAAGTAGAATTGAAAGCAGCAGTAGTTGTGTTAGTAGGACTTGGGTTGGGAGAAGTTGTAATAGTAGTACGGGGGTAGTGGTATTAGTATTTTGGTGGTAGTAATGGATGGTAGTAGCTGTAGTATATATTAGTAGTAGTGGTGGTGGTTGTAGTAGTAATATAGTAGTAGTAGTAGTAGGAGTGGGTGGTAGCAGTGGTGGTAGTAATAGTCATGGTAGTAGTATTAGTAGTATTAGTAGTAGTTGTTGTAGCAGCAGTAGTAGTAGTATTAGTAGTATTGGTATTTTGGTGGTAGTAGTATTAATTGTAGTGGTGCTGCTGGTTGTAGTAGTAGTAGTAGTACTGGTGGTAGTGGGTGATAATAGTAGTAGTATTAGTAGTAGTACTGGTGGTAGTAGTAGTAGTAGTAGTAGTAGTAGTGGTGGTACTGGTGTTAGTAGTAGTAGTACTGGTGTTAGTAGTATCAGTAGTGGTTGTAGTACTGGTGGTAGTAGTGATGGTACAGAACTCCTGTAGTGGTGTAGTGGCCCTTTTTTAGCCGGATGAT